>NC_133621.1:193692422-193894922 GCF_048593235.1 Sminthopsis crassicaudata
GAGTCAAGGGGCCTCATCAGTGACCATCTGCACCAGGGTCTCTGGGACTGGAGGCTTGCCCACTGGACTAGGGCAACCTGATATAATTTTGTTTGTTGTGCCCTGGGTTCCAGGGCTGGTAATTTGCCTGATGCACTCAATTGGAGTTGGAGGACCATCTCATAGTTGGTGTGCTATGCCACTAGCCTACTGAGTGGAACCATGGGAATGAACAGATTTCTTGTATGAGAAACTGTATTAAGAAGAGTATAACCAGGTACAGAGGTGAACCGTTATTCTCTATCTAGCCTTAAATCTCAGACGTTGCTTCCATGTAGTTCCTGACTGCTGTTTTTTTTTTTTTTTTTCTGAAAGTATCCATTTAAGGTGATCCAAGAATACAACAAGCCTAAGAATGAAACTCAGAATATTCAGGATCCCCAAAACCTAAAGCCTCACTCATTAGAGTAGTCTGGACACAATTGTTGTTCATACCATAAAAAAAATCATTGCAATAAATTAACTTACAAATAAAAATTTATCAGACATTCTAAAAATCACACAAAAGTTTTTTTTTTACTTAAACCTTCTTTCCTAACAATATTTCCCTTTCTTAAACACAGCTTAAAATTTATCTTAGTGTTAAAAATATAATCATTAAACTTTTGTGAAATAAATTGATTGGAAATCTCTAAAATGACTAAGTTTGGTATAATAAGTCTTTAAGTATCATAAATAAATCCCCCAAATCTTAAAAAATAAACTCCTAATCATCACAAATTCCTAAGTACTAACACTCTCTAGTCAAAAGGTGTCTGCAGTGGGGAGAATAATAATAATAATAATAAATACCCGATTAAATTGGCTTTATTACAATAGTTTACTATGCCTTCAACCATGTATTTAATATGTTTATTTTCTCTTTGTCTTTAAACATATCACTAGAAATCAAGAAAAATAATTACATTCTAGAATTTCACATAGATGGTGACTATGTAATACTTAAACAAGTAGCAAAAACACTGGACAATTGTTGTAAACCTTCAAATTAGTATATATGTATATATCCTTCAATGAAGCAGGCTTGAAAATTATATTCCATTTTATGCAAGGAATCCCAAGGATTAACACAATTCAGAAAAACTCTTGCATAGGGATGATAAGAATTTATGATTAGATGGTTCTAAAAATCCTTTTAGTTTTACAAAGGAGATTTTATAATATCTTTTCTTTGTATAATTACCAATTTTTCTTTGTAAAATATGTATATAAATAGTTTATAGGGTTTAACATTATAACAAGTCAAAATAACCTAGTTAACAATCTCATGATTTTGATAAGTGATAGTCAAATAATTTAAGATGAAACTTCTTGAATATATGCAAAACTGGAAGTATAAGTTCTTAAGTTACAATACTGAAGAATATTATAACACATGGTCACCAGAGCTGATAAAATGGCCCAACAGCTTCCTGATCCATTCCTTTTTTTTTCAATTCTTAATCCAACAACAGAAATTATTGATACTTTACCAGATCATACAATGTAAGAAAATTTAGAAACATAACAACACCACAAACAATATTATATATTTAAAACTTGAAACAAAAGTCATTACCAATCAGGTTGCCTCAGTTCAGGTGAATATGTTTCCAAATTTCCTTGCACAGAAAATCATTCATCTCATTACCATTGGCATTGCATATTTATCACATTTTAAAAAAACATAGAAAATGATCAAATATGAAGTAATTATGCCTAAAAACAGTTAACATTCATACAGCATTTCCCCTGTGTGATCTTTACAACAACCCTGGGTTAGAAAATAGAACTTTCTTGAGTCCATATAGCTAATACATTATTTAATGCCAAACAACAAATGTCTTTTTGTGTTGTGTTAATCCTGACAGGAAAGTCCATTCAGATCCCATTCTTATTTTCTTCAGAAAAGATTTTGGCTTAAATCAAATTAAATCTGGATTTATAATCTTAATGGTAACATTTTAAATTCTAAGATCTACTACTCAGCACTTTAAAAGAAAAAATATTATTATCCATAAATTCATATATTTCTTTTTTTTTTCATGACAGATAGAGACAGTCCTCAGCTCTATATTACCTTTTTGCTCTATTTCCTTCAAAGATAGAATCCTTTTCTTTTGATACTTACCAGATAAAGAACTGTATTAAACATTTCAAGCTTTCAATTCTCATCCTTCAGGGAATTTTCTGCATATACTAGTAAATACATATAAAGTTTTACAAGCAGTTTAAATTCACATTTGTTATCATCAGGTTGGCTTAAAGTGTGCTAGACCAAAATATTATTAGATTCTAAGTTGAAAGACCTAAGTTGAAAGAGACCTAAGGAATTTGATTTAATGCTGGCGGGGTGTGGCCAGTTTTCCCAGACAGAAATCTTCAAGAGCTTTTACAGAGCTACTTAGAATCAAATTAAATAATTATTAAATAATTGAACAGGACAAGGAAACATTAAGATTTTTCATATAATAATCCAAAGGCTTCCTACAGATTTATCCTGAAAGTTGGGTGACTATGACTATCCAGATGGTCAAAGGTCCCTAGTAGGTCTATTGGAAAACTACATACTAAAACCTAAATGAGAGGTCCAAGTAATTTAAGTAAAATAATGGTCTTTGTAAAGCAGCAATTAAGGAGAACTCCTTCCTAGGACACATCAAGAAGAAGGCCAAGATGGTGGAGAGGACACACAAATCTATTTAAGCTCTGTCTTTGCTCTCAGAACACTTTATTTTATGACAAGGCCTTGGAATTAGTGCTTGATTAAAAAAACCCACAAATAATTATCAATAGAAGTTATCCTCAAAATTAGCCAGAAAAGGTCTGTTTTTGCTTGTGGGCAGGGATGGTTAGACCAGGGGCATACTGAAGGCAGGCAGCCACAGCACAGCAGACAGTGAGAGTAAGGCAGGCAGCTCATACTGAGCAGACCTGAGGGTGGAGGGGTGTGAGCTCAGCCATTTCTTTGGGGAGAACTTTACCACAGTGTGGCTACTTTGCCCTGGCAACAAGCCAGTAAACCAGCAGAGAAGCTGTAAGCACAAGAGGTAAAGACTATAACTGCCAAAAAGCTAGGATCTCTTAGGACCTGGCCACACCCACCCAGAGTGTCTCAGCATGCTCTCAGAGTCTCAGAGTGCAGAGGCAATGCAGCCATTGCTGTCCTGTTAGTGCCTCACTGCTGCCCCCTGCAGTCTGTAAAGGAAGCTCAGTAATACCATCCAGCTCCCTCCCAAAAAACAACAACAAAACAAACAAACAAACAAACAAAACAACCCAGACTGCATTTGTTTTTGATTCTTCTTTGACAAAATGAGCAAAAAATTTAAATGGGCTCTAATCATTGATAGCTTCTATACAGATAGAGAGCAGACTTTAAACCCTGAGGAGACTAAAAGCAGACCATCTCCAGATGAATCCACAAAGGGGGATATGATCTGCTCCTCAATATACAAAACTCTCATGAAGAAATTAAAAACCCTCTCACAAGAGAGCTAGAAGAAAAATGGGAAAAGGAAAGGGAAGTTTGGCAAAAGAGTCTGGATAACACATCTCACTCATTTAAAGATAGAGGGGATAAAGAAATCAAATCCCTGAAAAATATAATTTGTGAATTGAAAAAGGTAAACAACTCCAAGGAAAACAGAATTAGTAAATTTGAAAAAGAAAATAGCTCTCTAAAAAATAAAATCTGTGAAATGGAAAAAAAAATCCATAGAACAAAACAACTCACTTAAAAACTCAATTGGACAATTAGAAAAAGATATAAAAAAGTGAGTGAAGAAAATAATTTATTAAAAATCAGAATTGAACAAATGGAATTGAATAACTTGAGGAGACACCAAGAATTAGTCAAGCAAAACCAAAAAAAAAAAAAAAAAAGAAAAAGAAAAAGAAAAAGAAAAGAAAAGAAACAATGGGAAAAAAATGTCAAATACCTTATTGGGAAAACAACAGACCTGGAAAATAGATCTAGGATAGATAATCTGAGAATTATTGGACTCCCTGAAAAATATGGTGAAAAAAAGAGCTTGGATACTATTTTGCAGGAAATTATCAAAGAAAACTACCCAGATGTTATAGAAACAGAGGGTAAAATAGACATTGAAAGAATTCATCAATCATCTACTGAAAGGGATCCTAAAATCAAAACTCCAAGAAATATAGTGGCTAAATTCCAGAACTATTAAACCAAGGAAAAAATACAAAAGCTGCTAGAAAAAAATGAATTCAAATATAGAGGAGCCACAATAAAGATTACTTGGGATCTAGCAGCATCCACATTAAAGGATTGAAGGGTCTGGAATCTGATATTCTGAAAGGCTAAGGAACCTGGTGTGCAGCCAAAAATAACTTACCCAGCTAAAATGAGCATTTTTTTCCAGGAAAGAAGATGGACATTCAATGAAATAGGTGAATCTCATCTATTTCTGATGAAAAAACCGGAACTAAACAAAAAGTTTGATCTCCAAATATAGGACTCAAGAGAAACCTAAAAAAGTAAAAAGAAATCTTGGGAACTATATTTCTGTTACAAAGATATCTATCTATCTATCTATCTATCTATCTATCTATCTATCTATCTATCTATCTACATAAGATATATATAAAGATATATAAAGAACACATGTATAATTTTATTTACAAACTAGAGGTGGAAAGGAACTGTACCAGAAAAAGGGTGAAGTAGGGGTACTACATTTCACAAAGAGGCAAAGGAAACCTCATATCTAAAAGAAAGAATGAAGTGTGTATTTTATTCTCATCAGAATTGGCTTAAAGAGAAAAATATTAGACATATTCAATTTATGGTGAAATATCTCCCACCTCATTGAAAAGTGGGAGGGGAAAAGTGAAAATGGAAGGAATAAGCTAAGTGGAAGGTTATACAGAAATTGTGAGGAAAAGAGGTAAGATAGGGGGAAGAATTTTAAGGTGAGGGAGGGATACTAAAAAGAGAGGACTGTAAAGAAGCAAGTGGTGCTCACAAGTTTAATACTGGGGAGGGGGGTAAAGGGGAAGGAAAGGAGAAAAGCATAATCAGGGGTTAACAAGATGGCAAGTAATAAAGAATTAGACATTTTAACCATAAATGTGAATGGGGTAAACTCCCCCATAACGAGGAAGTGTGAGCAGACTGTATTAAAAGCCAGAATCCTATAATATGTTGTTTATAGGAAACACACTTGAAGCAGGATGAGACATACAGAGTAAAGGTAAAAGGTTGGAGAAGAATCTACTAGCTTCAGATGAAGTAAACAAACAAACAAACAAACAAACAAACAAACAAACAAAACAAAAACAGGGGTAGCCATCCTGATCTCAGGTCAAGCAAAAAAAAAAATTGATCTAAATAAAAGAGATAAGGAAGGGCACTATATTTTGCTAACAGGTAATATAAATAATGAAGCAATATCAATATTAAACATATATGCACAAAGTGATGTAGCATCTAAATTCTTAAAAGAGAAATTAAGAGAGCTGCAAGAAGAAATAGACAGCAAAACTATAATCGTAGGAGATCTCAATCTTGCACTCTCAGAATTAGCTAAATCAAACCACAAAATAAATAAGAAAGAAGTCAAAGAGGTAAATAGAATATTAGAAAAGTTATATATTATAGATCTTTGGAGAAAACTAAATGGAGACAGAAAGGAGTACACTTTCTTCTCAGCAGTTCATGGAACCTATTCAAAAATTGACCATATATTAGGACATAAAAGCCTCAAAATCAAATGCAGTGAGGCAGAAATAGTAAATGCATCCTTTTCAGATCACAATGCAATGAAAATTATATTCAATAAAAAACCAGGGGAAAATAGACCAAAAATAATTGGAAACTAAATAATCTCATACTAAAGAATGATTGGGTGAAAAAGCAAATCATAGACATAATTAATAACTTCACCCAAAAATGACAATAATGAGATGGATGCAGCCAAAGAGGTAATAAGGGAAAATTTCATATCTCTAGAGGCCTACTTACATAAAACAGAGAAAGAGAAGATCAATGAATTGGGCTTACAACTAAAAATGCTAGAAAAGGAACAAATTAAAAACCCCCAAACACTAAACTTGAAATTCTAAAAATAAAAGGAGAGATTAATAAAATTGAAAGTAAAAAAACAAAACAAAACAAAAACTATTGAATTGATTAGTAAAACTAAGAGTTGGTTTTATGAAAAATCCAACAAAATAGATAAACCCTTAGTAAATGTGATTTTTAAAAGGAAAGAGGAAAATCAAATTGTTAGTCTTAAAAATGAAAAGGGAGAACTCGCCACTAATGAAGAGGAAATTAGAGCAATAATTAGGAGTTACTTTGCCCAACTTTATGACAATAAATTCGATAACTTAAATGAAATGGAAAATTATCTTCAAAAATATAGCTTTCCTAGATTAACAGAGGAAGAAGTAAATTGATTAAACAGTCCCATCTTAGAAAAAGAAATAGAACAAGCTATTAATCAACTCCCTAAGAAAAAATCCCTAGAACCAGATGGATTTACATGTGAATTCTACCAAACATTTAAAGAACAATTAACTCCAATGCTATATAAACTATTTGAAAAAATAGGGATTGAAGGAATCTTACCAAATCCCTTTTATGACACAGACATGGTACTGATACCTAAACCAGGTAGGCTGAAAACAGAGAAAAAAAATTATAGACCAATCTCCCTAATGAATATTGATGCTAAAATCTTAAATAAAATATTAGCAAAAAGATTACAGAAAATCATCCCCAGGATAACACACTATGACTAAGTAGGATTTATACTAGGAATGCAGGGCTGGTTCAATATTAGGGAAACTATTAGCATAATTGACTATATCAGTAACCAAATTAATAAAATCATATGATCATCTCAATAAATGCAGAAAAAGCATTTGATAAAATCCAACATCCATTCCTAATAAAAACATTTGAATGTATAGGAATAAATGGACTTTTCCTTAAAATAGTCAGGAGCATATATTTAAAACCATCAGTAAGCATCATATGTAATGGGGATAAACTGGAACCTTTCCCAGTAAGATCAGCAGTGAAACAAGGTTGCCCATTATCACCATTATTATTCAATATTGTATTAGAAACTCTAGCCCTGGCAATGAGTTGAGAAAGAGATTTAAGGAATTAGAGTAAGTAATGAGGAAACCAAATTATCACTCTTTGCAGATGATATGTTGGTATACTTAGAGACCCCAGAGACTCTACTAAAAAGCTATTAGAAATAATTCACAACTTTAGCAAAGTTTCAGGATACAAAATAAATCCACATAAATCCTTATCATTTGTATATATCACCAACAAAATCCAACAGCAAGAGATACAAAGAGAAATTCCATTCAAAATAACTGTCAATAGCATAAAATATTTGGGAATCTACCTACCAAAGGAAAGTCAGGAATTATATGAGCAAAATTACAAAACACTTTCCACACAAATGAAGTCAGATTTAAATAATTGGAAAAATATTAAGTGCTCTTGGATGGACTGAATGAATATAATAAAGATGACAATACTCCCTATACTAATCCATTTATTTAGTGCTATACCAATCAGACTCACAAGCAACTATTTTAATGACATAGAAAAAATAACAACAAAATTCCTATGGAAGAACAAAAGGTCAAGAATTTCAAGGAAATTAATGAAAAAAAAATTAAATGAAGGTGGCCTACTTGTAACTGATCTAAAACTATATTATAAAGCAACAATCACCAAAACCATTTGGTATTGGTTAAGAAATAGATTAGTTGATCAGTGGAATAGGTTAGGTTCACCAGACAAAATAGTCAATAACTATAGCAATATTTGATAAACCCAAAGATCCCAACTTTTGGGATAAGAATTCATTATTTGACAAAAACTGCTGGAAAAACTGGAAATTAATATGGAAGAAATTAGGCATGAACTCACACTTTACACCACATACCAAGATAAGATCAAAATTGGTCCATGATTTAGGAATAAAGAATGAGATTATAAATAGATTAGAGGAACATAGGAAAGTTTATCTCTCCAATTTGTGGAGGAGGAAGGAATTTGTGACCAAAGAAGAATTAGAGATCATTATTGATCACAAAATAGAAAATTTTGATTATATCAAATTAAAAAGCCTTTGTATAAACAGAACTAATGTAAATAATATTAGAAGGGAAGCAACAAACTGGGAAAACAGTTTTACAGTTAAAGATTCTGATAAAGGCCTCATTTTCAAAATATATAGAGAATTGATCCTAATTTATAAGAAATCGAGCCATTCTCCAATTAATAAATGGTCAAAGGATATGAACAGACAATTTTCAGATGATGAAATTGAAACTATATCTACTCATATAAAAGAGTGTTCCAAATCACTATTGATCAGAGAAATGCAAATTAAGACAACTCTGAGATACCACTACACATCTGTCAGATTGGCTAAGATGACAGGAAAAAATAATGATGAATGTTGGAGGGGATGCGGGAAAACTGGGACACTGATGCATTGTTGGTGGAATTGTGAACGAATCCAGACATTCTGGAGAGCAATCTGGAATTATGCCCAAACTGTGCATACCCTTTGATCCAGCAGTGCTACTACTGGGCTTATATCCCAAAGAGATACTAAAGAAGGGAAAGGGACCTGTATGTTCCAAAATGTTTGTGGCAGCCCTCTTTATATTGTCTAGAAATTGGAAAATGAATGTATGCCCATCAATTGAAGAATGGTTGGGTAAATTGTGGTATATGAATGTTATGAAATATTATTGTTTTGTAAGAAATGACCAGCAGAATGAATACAGAGAGGTTTGGAAAGACTTACATGAACTGATGATGAGTGAAATGAGCAGAACCAGGATATCATTATATACTTCAACAATATTATATGAGGATGTATTCTGATGGAAGTAGATATATTTGACAAAGAGAAGATCTAATTCAGTTCCAATTGATCAATGATAGACAGAATCAGCTACACCCAGACAAGAAACACTGGGAAATTAGTGTGAACTGTTTGCATTTTTGTCTTTCTTTCCAGGTTATTTTTATCTTCTGAATCCAATTCTTCTTGTGCAACAAAAAAACTACAGTTCTGCACACATATATTATATCTAGTATATATAATATATTTAACATGTATAAGACTGCCTGCCATTTAGCAGAGGGAGTGGAGAGAGGGAAGGGAAAAGTCGGAACAGAAGTGAGTGCAAGGGATAATGTTGTAAAAAAAACCTATGCATATGTTCTGTCAATAAAAAGGCATAATAATAAAAAAAGAAAAAAAGAAGGCATTACACTCATTGACTAAAGGTGATACAAACTGACTTCTAAAAATCTTCTCCTTTGCAATTTTTAGTTCTTAATTAAAATCATAGAACTGTATTTTAACCACCTAAGCATATGGCTAGATCTTGAAATCTTAAAATGTCGACCCTAACCCAGATATTAACATGCTACTGATTATTATTTTTATATCATTCTTTTAAAAATTAAACTCATAATCCAAAGAATTAAAGAAGAGTTCACATTTCTAATAATATTTCTAATAACATGAATTATCAGATTAATATTAGGCATTATTTTTATATATATTACGAATCATATAACTGAGGTAACTGGGATAATTGGACTTAAAATCACACAGCCAACAAGTTTCCTTAATTAACATAATAATAAATTAATAATAATGCACATCTGGATCTATTTTCCAAACAACATAAAGAGCCTTCATTTCTAATTTCAACTTTATATAAGGTCTATTAATTCCAAGCATTTCATATTATGACATTCACTATTTCCAGCTAATATACTGCTAAAGATTTTAAAATGACAGTATACAAGAGGGATTTGAAACATGTATAGTCCTCTATTCTGATTTCGTCTAGCTCCCTATAACTGATTTAGAAAAAGCTTGACTGCTCACTTTACAGTTTTCTAAATTCCAAATCATACTCATTCTTTCTTTCATGCTCTTCCTCATTTTTCAAAATCTAGAGAGAGTTTACCTTTAATAATTTACAAATCAAGTGAATGGTATGTCTCACATTTTTCACTTCCAGTTTCACCAATATAAAGAAACAGCCTTATAATGTTAATGTACATTTGAAACAAATTACTTAAATCTTAAGTGATTATATTTAAGGTTATGATGTAAAAGCCCTGATTAAAGTGTCTTAAAAGATAAAAACTTTATTTTTGCAGTTTTAGACACAGTGCCCTGATGTCAGATATATTGGGGGAAGGGCAAAGACAGTTTTCTAGATTTAATTTAAATTATAATCCAAGTGGATTTAAGTGGCTCATTAATTAACCTCACTTGAGATGATGGACTTGCTTCTAAGAATTAGCCCTTGCAGGCTCCAGCCAAGCTATGGGTTGCGTGGTATGAGATGCTGTCAGCTTGGAGTGTCCATTAAAACCCTACCAAAGCAAAATTTGACATTTTTACAGAGAGAGAGAGAGAGAGAGAAAGAGAGAGAGAGAGAGAGAGAGAGAGAGAGAGAGAGAGAGAGAGAGAGAGAGAGAGAGAGAGAGAGAGAGAGAGAGAGAAACAGAGAATCTTTTTTTTCTGATTATACCTCCCAAACTAACTTCTAGGAGATTCTCACCCTGCTTTTTCAATTCTCCCCACTTAATATAGGTCATATCCTAAAGACAAAACAGAGTACTTTCACAATTGCCTTAGTTCCAAAATCAAGCTCTCTTAAACAGAACCCCCCAAACTCTCTTTAACAGAACACTATACCTCTTGCTAGAAATCTAGTGTTCTTTATTTGGATCACACTTGCTTATTAAAAGCAAGACTAAAATGGTTCAGGGTCCCTATTTCAAAATGAATCCAAACTTCTCAAGTGGCACTTGAAGATTCTGTACCCAATATGTCTCTGAAACCTGTGTTAAGGAGACCCCCTCTACTATTGAGAATAATAATTCAGACAGCTACAATTCACATCCTTAGAACAGACATATATACTCCTAAATACCCCAAAATGATTGAAGGTTAATTTTAGACGTTTCAGATTGAGAAAGGAGTCAAAATATCAACTTAACATTTTCTCAGGAAAGGCCCTGATTCTCACCATGAAAATTTGAAGTAAGAGAGAGTTTTCTGAGAAATTTTAAGTCAGATCTGTCTCTTTTCTTCAACTATCCCTTCATGGTTTGTCAAAACTGTGATGATTAAAAAGCTTAGTGGTAATTTTGTAATTTTAATAATAAAGCCAGAACATTATTAATAAAAGGTTGCTCATTTGTTTATCTCTCTTTGACCAAAGGCAATCATGGCGGTGGGCTCAGAGTTCATGGATTCTTTTGAAAGAAGAGTGGCAATCAAATCTGATTTTTAACACAAGGAGATATAGACTATGTTAAAATGAGGGGCTAAGAATGATATCATGTCACCCTTGGACAGAGAAACTATCTCTTCTCCCTCTCTCTCCCCCCAGTCTTAGGCCATCTATTTAAAGACTGCCCCATCCAAGTCTGAGTAGAACACAAAGGCTTTTTCACCAGGATGGGGCATTGAATAAGAAAGTTAATCCAATATCTTTATTAGCAATGTCCTTCAAAAGATAGAAAATTTTAAAATCAAGACTTTAGAAGAAGGGATGTATTCCCTAGAGACATAAGGAAATTTCTCCTTGGACTCTCTTTTACTTGAACTAATATATCTTATTCCAGTGAGACAGCTCACTCTGTGTTTTATCTAATATAATCTTATTGATATAATTTCTTGGATTTTTATTTACTATCTGCATTGGATAATGGATTTATCTGCTATTAACTATCTGTGATCTTTATAAAACTGATATTTGTTGGGAAAGGAGTCAAGACTTGGATATATAACTTGGAATACTCCTCTATTAAGGGATAACAATTAAGAGTACAGCTTGAATCTAAAAATGATTTTCCATAGACTAGTGATATTATTTTCTCCTATTTTCCTTCTTAGCTGAAATCTAAGACTCCTGTGGAGAAAGGTAGGCAAAGAAGACTCTAGCTATACTTATTCTAAAGATTTCTAGTGTCTGCTTTCTAGTCATATCTAAAGAGACACTCATATATGCATTTCATATACATGGGCAACACTCACATTCATATCCTCATATTACCCTCACTTTCAGCTTTAGGATATTCATTTTAGATGAAAAAATTATGAATTCAGTCATAATCACTGGGAGTCTTCAATTAGGAAAATTCTTGGCACCTAGGTAGAGCATTTTGGCTTTATATGAAACTATCTAGTTCTCTAAAATTATATATACATGTTTATGTATGTCTATGTTACAGTTATAAATTTAAAATTGTATATATAGTGTTACATATACATATAAAATGATTATATATATAGTTATGTTTACAATTATAGTAATCTCTCCTCTTTGTGTGGTTGAGGCTAAATTGCTTACTAGAAATATTGAGTAACAAAATAACAGGTATTATTGGATTTGTGCATAGAGAAACTTTAGGAAGGGAAGTTTGTCATAGACATGACCTTTTCTTGGGACTTCTCTCAGCCTGGGTCCTCTCCTCTAAGATGACTGTAGGACAAATGACACATTTCTGCCACAGTTTAGTCTGCCCTTTGTTTACAATGTAATAGTACAAATATTCAACCTTGACACTTTATTTTATTTGAAAGGTCCTTCCCCATTGTATATACTGTCCTGATTTGAGAGAGATACTACTTACCATATTAAGGAAAAGTCCTTTTATTTGTATGATTTTCTAATGCTTTTCACTGAAATGGATGTTATACTTTATCAAAACATTTTTCTTTATCTATTAATATAATCACATTATGTTATTTATGTTATTGATATGATCAATTGTTTCTAATTTTCCTAATACTGAATCAATTTTTCATTCTTAGTACAAATCTAATCTGGTCAGAGTATGCTATCTTTTTTATAAGTAGCTACAATAGCCTTGTTAATATTTTATTAAAAATTTTTGAGTCAATGTTCTATAATTTTCTTCTTTTTTATCTTCTCTGGTTTAGGTATCAATACCACAGTTATATAATAGAATTTTATAGGATCCTTTCTTTTACTATTTTTGAAACATTTGCATGATATTTGAATTAATTGGTTTTTGAATGCTCAATAGAATTAATTGGTACATCTACCTAGTCTTTGAGTTTTTCCTTTGGGGGGGATTTGTTTATAGCTTGTTCTGTTTATTTTTCTGCGATACGATTATTTAAATTCCCAATTTTTGTTTTATTAATTTGGTCATTCTATATTTTTGTAAATATTATCCATTTCATTAAGGATAGATAGTTTCTAAAACTTTTACTTTTGGCATATAGTTTCTAAGACTTTCTTTTACTTCTCTTTTATTTGTTGTACATTCTCATCATTTTTATAATAGTGAATGACTTTATTTTTTCTCTTAAAATTTAACTAGCTAATTTAATTTTTTCAAAAAAATCTTGATTAATTCTAATTTTTTTTTTTTGCTTCTAGCTTTATTATTCTTTTCTCTGATTTTCAGTATTCCTCTTTTGGTGGTTTACTGAGATAATTTAATTTATTGGGTTTTTTGAAAGTTACATAGTGGATTCATTAATCTCTTTTATTGATAAAAACTGTTTTAGAGATATAGAATTTCATCCAAAAACTGCTTTGTCAGCATCATCATGAAAATTTTGATATTATCCCATTGTTGTCATTATTATTAATGTAATTATCTACTATGTTTATAATTTGTAGTTTTATCCACAATTCTTTTGGATGAAGTCATTTAGTTTCCAGTTGAAGCTAATCTTTTTCTTAGTAGCTTTTTGAAGAATGAAAATTTTATTGCATTGTGCTTTATAAAGGATATATTTAGTGTTTCTGCTTTTCTGAATTTTTGTGACTTTTTATGCCTGAATACAAGAGTAAGCTTGTTAATATAATATTTAGTGCTGGAAAAAATGTATTCTTTTCTATTTCCATTCAGATCTCACCAGATATCTAGCATATCAAACTTTTCTAAAATCTTATTTAGCTTCATTATTTTTCTGAGTGTTTTGGGTTTTTTGTTTGGGGGGGTGGTGGGATAAAATTAGTCTTGGCTTGAAAAGAGTAAATGAAGATACCCTATTATAGTTTTACTGTTTGTTTTTCTTCTATAAATCATTTAGCTTTCCCTTTAAATATTTATATATGCATATGTGTTAAATATTCATATTCATCATCTATAATATTTGAAAAAGTGTATTTTTTTGGTCTCTTTTGAAATAAAATCTATTTTTTTGTTGCCTTGTCTGAGATCATAATTGCTAGCTCTGAGTTCAGTTAAAGCATAATAGTTTTGCTCCAGCCTTTTATTTTAATTCTGTATAAATTTTAATATTTCAGATGATTCTTACAAGCTACATATTGCTTTCTTCTCTTTACTTTTTTCTTCCCACTAAAGACGAAGAGGTGATAAGAGGAATGCATTCCATACTAGTGTTCTATCTTTGATATTATAAAACCTTAGCTAATCCAATTAAAAATAAATACCACTAAGTGATAAGCAATATCAAAAGTTGGTTCTTTGAAAAGACTAAAAATTTGACAAAACTTTAGCCAAGCTAATTAAGAAGAAGAATAAAGTGAATAAGGTAAAGTCACAATAAAACCAGAAGAAATTAAAAGAATTGCTAGAATGTACTGTGCAGAGTTAAATACTAACAAGAGAACAAAAGAGAGCAATACTTTCAAAAGTAGAAAATAACCATAACTACCATAACACCAATAGAAATTTTGTACAATCCATTTACTAAACCAAAACCAAAACAAAAATAAAAACATAAGCATAACTAGCTCTAAAGAAATTACCAAGAAAAAAATCTCCTTTTCTTGATGGATTTATAGGAGTTTTTTTTTTTTAATCAAATTTTTAGAGAACAGTTAATACCTACTTTACAAAAATTATTCACAAAACAGAAAGTACTTCCTCAGACTCATTTTATGAAACAAATATGGTACTTATAGACTAATATTTAATTTTAATTAAAAAAATTCAGGTAAAATTCTGACAAAAACACTACAGCAATCTATGTAAGAAATCACTGGTAATGATAAAGTTGTATTTAGAACAGAAATGCTAGAGCAGTTCAAGATGGGATTGGGAAAGATAGAATGTAGGAAGAAGTAGTATAGCTTATTACTTTCCCACAACTACTTCAACAAAAACTTAGGAACAATGATAGATTAAGTAGCTATTGGGAAATCACAGAAGAAAAAATAGTGGGTCTTTTCTATGGTTCAAGATCATGAATTTAATTCATAGGTAAATGTCCAGGTCCAGATCAGGGGTAGATCTTCATTGTCATCACTTGGTTCCTGATTTAATATTTCATATTCATTCTGTGAGTATAAATTAGATGTATGCTTATTGTTGCTCTTAATGTAGAACAGGATCATACACTTAAGATTAAGTGACTAACCATGACAATGACTGTGTATGGTGAAGGTCAGAGCATTATAGCCCTATTATTCTAAACTTGCAGAGCCTTCTAGTACCAGTTACCAGGAGGCAGGGCTAGTAGTTGCTTACTAGAACTCCATCTAGAAACAAGTCCATATCTAAGTTCAAGTACAGTTGTGTTTTCCTGAATCAAGAGAAAGACAGAGACAGAGATAGACAGACACAGAGAAAGAGAAAAAGAAAGAAACAGAAAGACAGAGAGAGAGACACACACACAAACAGGGAGAGAAAGAGAGAGACAGAGAGACAGAGAAAGACAGACAGACAAAAAGACAGAGAGAGTGAGAGACAGAGACAGAGACAGAAACAGAGCTTGGTGTAGAAATGTATTTGAATGGAAAAAGGAAAATAAGGGAATATTCTAGAGAGATTAATAATAAACCCAAAAAATGTGAGAGAGGATGGATTATGAAAAGAGACTATAAAAGGAAAAAGAAAGGACAAGAACTTTTATTTGGGATCAGTGTAAGGAGAAGATTACAGAGATAGGTACATTAATTATGTATTCAACACCGAGCACATTTCTTTCTCATCTCCCTCTTTGTAACAAAGCAGAAACAAAGAGAAAAGAAAATATATAGGAATAAGATAGAGGAAAATACACATTTAATGATTATAACTGTGAATGGGAATAAAAGGAATATTCCCATAAAAATGAAAAATTAGCAGAATATATTAGAATCCTATGTTTGAGGATTCTTGTTAGCAAGAATTACACCTGAAATAATGATTTTCACAGCATTTAAAAAGAGACATGGCAGTCATGATTTTATCCAAGACAACAGCAAAATTGTATTTAATGAAAAAAAAAGTTAAACAAAAAAAATCTACATAGGTAACAGGGAAAGATACCACAGACAATTACATCATATTTATACCTATCGAAAATGCACTGAATAGCATAGCATCTAAAAACCCAGAGGAAAAAACTAAGGAAGTTACAAAGAGAAATAGATAGTACAACTATAACAGTGTACTCTAATGAATTCTTTTCAGACCTAGACAAATTTAACAAAATAAATAAACAGATGAAATCAAAATTAAACAGAATTTTAGAAAAGTTGGATATGACAGCTCTTTTGCTACAACTACTTTTTGAGAATACGTGTTTTTTTTCCCACTAAACAGCACATTTACAAAATTTTTTAAAATGTGGCATTAAAATATCATAAGCAAATGCAGAAAAACAAAAATGTTAAATAATTAGCACAGTACAATAAAAATTCTATTATGTAAAGGTCCATTGAAGAAAGGATTAAAAATTAATTGGAAATTAAATAACTTAATTCTAGGAAATTGGTGAGTCAAAAAACAAATAATAGAAACAATAGAAAATTTAATCAAAGACAATGATGAAAATTATATACTAAAATTTAAAAGATAAAGTAAAAGCATCCAATAATTAGGGGGAAAATATTCATATCTGAATACTTTCATTAACAAAAGAAAGGTCAGATCCATAATTAATAACTCCCAAGGAATGAAAACACCTCAAACTAAACCTCCAAAGTAGAAATTCCAAAAACAAAATAAGAGATTAAAATAACTAAGATTTTAAAATTTTGATAAAAAATTTAAATAGATTAAAAAGCAACATCATAGGAAATCACTAATTTGCATTTTCAAACAGCAAAATCAAATGTCTAATCAAAAATGAAAAAGAAAAATTCTCAACAAAAAAAATAAGAAAATAAAGCAGAAACAATTTTGCCCAACTATATGCCGAGAATAATTCAACATTAGAAGATAAGTACTACAATTTATATTTTAAAAAATCATGCAATACTATATGATTATTTCAGTATTTGCAGAATTTTTTTTTCACAAAGTAATATGCTTGTGCTTTTTAAAAAAATAGTCCTACAAATTATAAAGGCAGACAATTGCCTTTTCTCAAAATATGATAAAAGTACCCAAAACCCCAAGTAAGCATTATTTGGGAGATGGAGATATAGTAATGGAGATTACTTATCTAATGGAGATACGGTAGATCCCAAATAAAGATAACAAAGCAATGATTCCTTTTCTCTCTCTTATAATTTAATGAAGTAGAAATGTATGCAATTCCTGCACATGTTTAACATATATTGGATTACTTGCCATCTAGGGGAGGGGATGCAGAGAAAGAAGGGAGAAAAAAATTTGAATCACAAGATTTTACAAGGGTAAATGATGACAATTATCTATGCATGTCTTTTGAAAATAAAAAAAACTATATATATATATATGTATATATACATACATACACACACACACACACACACATATATACAATACCAATGTGGCAAGATAAATAAGTGGCGGAAATATAGATAGAAAAAAAGATGAATCTTTCCCTATTTTCTATTGATATTAGAAAACTAGAGAATTGACAACAACAATAACAAATTGAAACAATACTTTTAGCAAACTTGTGGCTACAAAATACATCACAAAAATCAACAGCATTTTTCAAAATTAAGAAGGCAATAGTAGAAAGAGGCACCTTATTCAAAATAGTTACAACATGTATTTTGTAATCAGCCTTTCAAAGCGTACTCAAAACAAAATTCTCCTTAAAGATAGGATAAACAATTTGGATGACTAGATCATGGATGTGATCATAGCCAGATCATGTTATGACAACAACTATGTTGTTCTATACCAAGAATATATGAGATATTCAAGGAGAACTAGCATCTCTGGTGTGAAAGTTACCAATCCCTTTCCAGGGCTGCTCATCTCTTATCTAGCTGTCACCTGTACCTCCAAAAACTACAGCAGTCACACCTCTGCAAAACCACTTCAATTGAAGGGATAACTCAGGTTAAAGGTAACCAACAGACCTCAGATCTGTTGGTGAACTAGGGAGATATTTACCTCAAGTAGATGAAGACTTCTCCCAGTGGAACAGGTGAGTAAGAATAACTTGTTCCAGTAGCCATAAATGTGGCTAATGGTGCTGTGGAATGCTTGGAGCTTGATCAGATTTTGAAAACACCAAATTTATGCTCTGTATCCCAGGGCATTGCCACTGTTCTTATTTTTGTTTTGCTAATAGATTTTGATGATTCTGGAAAAGAGAATTGAGGTTGTTGGCTCTGTGCAATTGTGCCTCACTTAAATGCATTTCATGAATAACTCAAGTCCCTCATGATATCATTAGGTCTCTTCAAAAAGGAAAAATGAACAATCCAAAGTTAATTTATAGGTTTAATGCTATACCAATCAACCCACCAGAGGTACTTTACAGAGCTGGATAAAATAATAACAAAATTTATTTCAAGGAACAAAAAGCCTAGAAAGTCAAGAGAAATAATGAAAAAATATCAGAATGAAGAAGGGAAAACACTTCCTGATCTCAAAGCATCAATCCTAATGATCATTTGATACTAGTTAAAAATACAAAAGTAGATCAGTGGTTTAGAGTTGTTAGGGTAAAAGTCTTTCAGGCTTTTAAAGATGCATGGTTGATTCATTTGTCTTTTTCATTTATATGAACATTCAAATTTACCTGTATACCAAAAATATTGGTAGGCTTTTTTTTTATTTCTTTAATTTGACTACTGTTTCTATGATTTGTTCTTTGACTCACTTTTTAGTATAACATTATTAGTTTCTATTTGAATTCTATGTCCTTTTATATTTTCCTTATTGATTGCAATTTATATTGCATAAAGTTCTGCAAAGTTTGTATTTGAAACTTGCCTTGAGTTCTTTCTCCCCTAGACCAATTTTTAGAAGTGCTAAAAAGTTAATTTTAAAGATTCCTAATTAATAATCAATAAGATCTAATATGATTTTAAGATTCTTAATTTATTTTACTTCTTTTTGTGTTGTTTAACTTAGAAAGCTATATATTGAAGTTTTCAATAATCATTACCTTAATATTATTAAGTCTTCCTGTAATTAAACTAATGATTCACTTTAGTACTTTTAGTTTCAGTGATATTTGATGCAAATATGTTAAATTTAATATTGTTTTATACTTTTAGACTTAATGCTTTTTTTACATGCATCTATTTTTCCTGATACCTTATATGAAATCTAGAATATAGTATCGTAGATTTAGATTTGAAGGTGGCCTTTGGGATTAGTCCAACTATCCTTATTTTGTTAATCTCATACTCATTACTTTAAGGTACTACAATTTCTATAATCATTTATAATCAATAGGCATCTATTTGATTTCTAGTTCTTTGCTACTACAAAAAGTGATTCTATGAATACTTTTTGTTTATACAGGTTGTGAGTGCATTGTCTATATTTGACAACCCTCATTTTTATATACACACAAAAATATATATGTGTGTATATATATATGTACATATACATGAATGTGCATATATATATATTAGTTGGATCTTTGGATATGGAGATTTTAATCTCTTTTTAAAGTTCAATATAAAATTGCTTTCCAGAACTGTTTTATGAATATTTAAGTCCTTACTATGTATAAAGCACTGGGAATAAATAAAAATGTTATTCTTCTCTCAACTCACATTCTAATGGAAGAGACAATATGCATATAAGGTTTCACCTAGGAGTTAGAAAGGTCCCATTGGCCATAGGGTTCAGGGGCAAAATAGCCTTTTCTTTAATATCATTTGCACTGATAAAGTCATTATCAGATTTGACAGCTTTAGTCACAAAAACCTTTTTTACTCTTTAATATTATTTATTCAGTCATTTCAGATCCTTGGGATTCTATTTGGGGTTTTCTTAGCAAAGATACTGGAGAGGTTTTCCATTTCCACTTCCAATTCATTTTACAAATAAACTGACACAGCTAGTGTCTGAAGCTAGATTTGAACTCAGGAAAATGAGCATTTCTGATTTCAAATCCAATCATCTGTTCCCTGAGTCACCTAGTTGATCCTCCTCTTTAGTAGCAGCAGCTAAAGAATCCACAGAAATAATTGTCATGCCTCACCGTCCTTAACCTCATCCCTGAATGATGGTTGTAGGACCTAGGCTGAAAGCACAAGTCCCAAAGCTCTTGCATTTATGGTCCTGGGCTGTTTCTACTGGAGTGTGGAGAGAGGGTGTAATTGAGGTATAGTTTTTCCAGTAGCAATGTGTGGCTGAGTGTTGGACTATAAGAAAAACTGAATGCTGCGGAACTGTAGTGCTAGAGGAGAATTTTGAAGAGTCCCTTGGACAATTAGATCAAGTTCAGGCTATTCATTGGAAGGCCAGATATTGAAGCTTAAATATTTTGTCTGTGAAGTTTAGACTCATTGAAAAAGATCTTTATGTTGAAAAAGATTGAAAGGAAAAGGAAAAAAGGATGGCAGAGGATGAGATGGCTATCAAGGAAACAATAAACATCGCAGATTGGCTAAAATGATAGAAGGGGCAAATGACCAGTGTTGGACGGGATGTATAAAAAGAGAAATGCTAATTCATTGCTGGTGGAATTGTGAACTGATCTAATCATTTAGGAGAGCAATCTGGAATAAAACCTATACCCTATTAAACTACCTATACCCTTTGACCCAGCAATACAACTACTTGGTCTATTTCCAAAGATGACTAGGGAAAAAGGAGATGAATTTATATGTTCTAAAATGTTTATAGCAATTTTCTTTGTGGCGACAAAAAACTGGAAATTGCAGGGACTACTATCAATTGGGGTATAGCTGAGCAAATTGTGGTATATAATTATGATGGAATAAGTACTGTGCTATAACAAATGATGAACTCAAATGATTTAAAAAATGGAAAGACTTGTATGAAATGAAAAGCAAAATCAGCAGAACCAAGAGAACATTATATACAATATAGCAAAATTGCTTCAAGAACAACTTTAGTGAATACATTATTTTAATTATTATAAATACCCAAATTAACTATAAACTACATATGAAGAAATACGCTATCTGTATTCAGAGAAAGAACTTATAAATAGAAGTGCATATAGAATAATTTCACACATACACACATATCTATTTGTGTCTAATGGTAGCCATGGGGGAGGAAGGGAAGAAAAAAGAAATTTACATGATAATTTTGTTGTATATTTGAAAGGAATAGCAAGTTGGGCACATATATTGTGCATTTTAATATATTATATATTAATAATATTAATAATTAATATTTAATTAATATATATTAAAATTTAGTTATGGAAATGCTTGTTTTATTCCACAAATTAAAAGAAGCAATTAACATGAACTTGAACTTGGAATATACTTAGAGATAGTGGATAGAAGAGCCTGGTAAGCTATGTATAGTCCACTGCATCACAGAGAGTCAGCTGAATGGTTGAGCAACTGAGGTAGTGGTGGCACTCCAACTTGCCTGATAGAGGTTTCCTCCCATGTCTTTCTCAGGATGCCTTAATGCTTTCGCTAGACTGATTTGCATGCCTTGTAGGTATCACTTCATAAGTAGTTGATAGAAATGACTGGCCCTCTCTGTATAGGAATTGCCATCCCGATAATAGCTACAGGGACTAAAATAGGATAGGTGGTCTGAATGCTGCTCTTTCCAGGACTCTTGAAGAATACTTGCCTATCTGTGGAAGTTAGTCAGTAATTGGTGTTGGTTGTGGTAAGGAAGGTGTGACCCTTTTCTACAATGATTGCTCCCCTCAGTGATGGTTGTAGGGATCAGACTGGGAATTGGGAGTATGGGAACATTGCTAATTGCCAAGGCTTTGGGATTCAGAATCCTAGATCATCTCCACAGTGGTCCAAGAGAAGGTGGTGGTAGTAGTGGGCAGACTTGGTCAGCATATCCTGCCTCCTGTCTTTCCCTTAGTGTGCCCAATTTCCCCATAAGTGACATTGGTTGACAGTGGATGGAGGTGACTTGATTTTTCTCTACCCACAGCATTAATGTGCCTGTTTCTGTGGCCCTTTTAACATCAATCCTTCTCATCTTTTGTTATCTTCCCAAATTTGCTATGTATGAAGTAAAACCTCAATTTGTTTTAATTTGAATTTCCCTTTCATATGGTTTTTCATATTTTTTTGTTCTCTAACACTTTGAGCGTATTCATTATGAAATTGCTTTTGGTCTTTTATATGTTAATTTGCTTTATATCATATATCAGAGATATTGAATGCAAAGATATATATTTTTTTTCTTTCTAATCCACAGCTTATCTCCCTTTCTAATTTCTTTGATTTTGATCATGGGTAGACTGAGGTGAGAGTGGGGATGAGAAATGGAAATTTTAAGTGTTAAAATTCTGTGGATCAAAGCACAATATTTTCACCTTTTTTTTGGGGGGGGGAGTTGTTTCTTTCTCATGTTTCCACTCCCCTTTTGATCTGATTTTTTTTTCTTGCAGAATAATGAATATGGAAATATGTTTAGAAGAATTGCACATGTTTAACTTATAGTGGATTGCTTGTTGTCTAGGGAAGGAAGGGGGGAAGGGAGGGAAAAATTGGAACACAAAATTTTGCAAAGATGAATGTTGAAATTTTTCTATGTGTGTATTTGGAAAAATAAGAAGTTATCATAAAAATAAAATTTCTGAAATCATTTGATATTTTAATTGCTTATTCAGCGTTTAAGGTAAATTATGCAGGATTATGCCTTCTGGTCTTGTGTTTTCAATTGGAATTATCCTTTATCTGGTAACATGGTAACATGCTCATTTTTTTGAGTTTTCAGGTTGCTATGTTTGGTAAACATACCTACTCTGTCATTTTGCTGGTCATGTGATCTCATTTTTTTTTTTAAAGCATCTAACTTAATAGACCAAAACACACCCTTAAAGGTGGCTATTTCAGCAAGACTTCTACATGCCTGTAAGCTTCAATGACCCTCTGATATTAACATCAAGTGAGGCATAAAATAGGGAAATGTTTCCTAAAATTACTTATGACCTGTGAAGAGCTCAAATGGAATAGATATTTCCTGTACATGGTGAAGTCCCCAGATAATCTTATTTGTAGATGATAATGCAGATAGAATCAAGTCCCAGTATTCCAGAATCTTCTCAATGAGATATACGAGAGAGACAGAGGTTTTCTTCATTTATTTGGAAAACCAAAAGCCTATTTTCCAAATTGTGACACGCATTTACACGCATTTAGATGAGCAGCCCACTGAATTAGACTATTAGCACATATATCTCGGATAGGCAATATAGTAAGACAATGAACTCGATACAAAATTCAATTGGAGTGAGCTGCATTACATCTGGCAAATTCTGCGGCACTTTCAACAATCTCAGACTGCTTGTTCCATGATACAAAACTCATCCTTTTAACCCAATCTGAAGACAAAGTAATACAAGCCTTCTTTGTGAGACTCAGATTTTTTTCTTTTTGAACTCAATATGCTTAACGTGAGCCTTAATGCAATCAGGTTTTGTGTTGTTGATTTTGCCTTTTTTTTTTTTTTTTTTTTTAACACAAGACCCACCTGGAACATGTATTCAAAGATTCTCCCCCAAAATAAGCCTCTCTCTTGGCCTCAAGTATTGTGACAACGGGAAGCCCACAAATATTCCTTTACATGGACATCATAAAAAACAAAAAAAAATCCGTTAAAAAAAACAAAAACAAAACCTTAAATGTCAATGAAGCAGATAAGAAAATAAATGTTCTGTTAGTTCTGAAGTACGTGTCAGGTAGATATAAACAAGGGGAGGGGGAAATTACCCCCTCAATTTAATTCAACAAATATTGAGTGCTTGCTTTGTATAGAGAGACTTATTAGGTGCTAGAAATCACCTAAAAACCAGAGGAGACATGAACCCTGCCTTCTTGGACATTGCAGCATAAAAAGCAGGGGGAAAACACAAATAACCGCAATACACACTATGACATCTCCCTTTCCCCCTCCTTTCCCCACATAACTGGGAAAATAAAATGTCAGCATCCCCAAAGGGATAGTCATGGCGATGAGTGGGGATGGTGACTTGTTGAGATTAAAGACGTGAGGAAGGTCGGTGGGCAGAGGCGATCCAATGAAAACCCTGGAAACAGCGTAGAGAGATCGAAGAAGCCTATAGATTTGCCCGTCTGGTTGGAGAACCTGGGGGGGATCGGATCGCGTAAGCTATTCGAAAAGGACCTGAGGAATGACAGGAAGGAGGAGGGGGGTGGGGAGAGGGAAAGGGAGGGAACGGGAGAGAGAAAGGCGCCACCACACTTCCCTGCTCCAGGCAGCAGGTAGCAAGAGACCCAGATCGGAGCGGGGTGAGGCGCTTTCCACACACCATCCGGGAGCCCTCCGACCTGGGACAGTAAGTGACCCCGGGGATGGACAGATTTCTTTGAAATGAAGGCTTGTCATTCTAGAATTTCCAGGCTTTTGTTTCCCTGCGCCTAACTTTCCTCAGGGACGTCGTGAAAGAGCCGTCAGCCTGCCGGGGCTAGATAGATTAAGGGTCTCCCAGACTGCAAAATTCCCCAGAAACGGAGATGGGGGTGGGAAGGTAATGGGGGAGCTCAAACGCTCCTCCCGCCGCTCTCCCCAAATCCATCCTCTGTAAAAATGAGGTGTTGCATTGGCTTGATGGCCTCGGAGACGTTTCTCTCGACTGCAAACCTCGATCCTAAAACGTAAACCCCCAATCCCCTCCGTGAGAGCGGATCGCTTGGGTCGTGAGAGGATGACCCGAGGATCCCGCAGAGGGGACGTGGGGGGCGGGGAGAGAGATTCCCGGTCCCCAAGGGCTGGGAGGCCCGGACAGCACGGTTTTCTCCGATCCGGGAAGGATCCTCCGAAACCGTGGGGTTAGAAAAGGGCTTTTGACTGGACGGGATGGAATTCCTCTGAAGGGGGAAAAGATATGGGGAGCTTTACTTGAAGCGTCCTCCCCATCCCCCCGGACCAAATTATTCATTATTTAAGGTTGCGGCCTCGGGCGGCCTTCTGGTATCTGAGGGCCTACATCTCCCCCGGCCTATCCTAAGCTGCCTGAGGGCAGGGGTTGCTACCCTTCTGGAGGGTAGGAGGTGCCTGCAGAGGCCGGGCGGGCGGCCCGGCCGGGCGGGGCGGGGCGGCTGGGGTGAGGAGGCTCCCCGGGTCACCTCCCTCTCCCGCCCCGCCCCGCGGCCGCCCCCGGCAGGCGGGTGGGTTGGTGGAGGGGGGGCGTGGCTCTGGGGTGGCCGGAAGTCGGAAGTGTGGCCGGTAGGCGAAAGTGGCTGCCGTTGCCGCCGGGGTTAGCTGCAGTCGCGGGGGTAGGTTACCCCAGACAAGCCGCCTATCGATCCCTCCGAGGGCCCTCCGGAAAGCCGCCGCCGGCGTCCCTACCCCGCTCCTTCTGGGGGCGGCTCTCCCGCTCTTGCCTCCATCATGTGGGAGGCGAATCCGGTGAGTGGCAGGGCGGGGCAGGGCGGGGCGGGGCGGGGCGGCGCTGTGACTGGGTACGAGAGGGGCGGGGGAGCCTTCGAATTCCCGCCCCCCCCTCCTCCCAGGGCCCGGGCTTCGAGTTCCGCGTGCTAAGGGCCCGAGCCCCCAGAGCGTCGTCTGCCGCGCCCCGCCAAGCGCTGTCACTGTCCTTGTCCCTCCGGCCCTGCAGCGTCGGGGTCAGTGTCGGGGGTGGGGGGTGGGGGTGGGGGAGGCGGGCTCGGGCTCCTCCTTCTCTGGTGGCGATCTGCCGCAGAGGGGCTTCTTTCTCCCTTTGTTGTACCCGCTCCCCCAAACCCTCAGAGTCTCGGACCCAGAAAAAATCGGGGATGACATCCAGAATCTGCCTTTTTTTTTTTTTTTTTTTTGCTAGCCGCCGTGGGCGAGACGTGTTATCCCTGTAGGCTTCCATTTTCTCGTGTGTAAAGTGAGGTGTTGCGCTAAGTGGCTTTTAAAGAGGCCCGTTCGTGCTCTAAATTGGTGATTTAACCTCTGGTCTGTCTCCATCCGGAAGAAGGGACCCTCCCACAGTAGGTTCGCAATCCATCTAGTTTCACCCACAGCTGAATTTGCAATTCCTTATCTGTTTTAGCTGAATTTGTTATCTTTCTTCTCTCACTGCGGGATTTACAATCCAATTTGTTCCTCCCACAGTTGAATTTGCAATCCCCCTTCTCTCTCAGCTGAATATGGCATCCCCCTCCCCTCACTGCGGGATTTGCTGTCTCCCTCCTCTCACTGCTGAATTTGCAATCCCCCTCCCCTCACTGCGGGATTCGCAATCCACCTTGTTCCTCCCAGAGGTGAATTTGCAATCCCCCTTTCACTGCAGGATTTGCAGTCCCCTTTTTCTCACTGCTAGATTTACGATCCCCCTCCTCTCTCAATTGAATTTGCAAATCTACCCCCCACACTGCAGGATTTGCCATCCACCTTGTTCCTTCCACAGTTGAATTTGCAATCCCCTTTCTCTCACTGCAGGTTTTGTAGCCCCCTTTCTCTCACTGCTGCATGTGCAATCGCCTTCCCCTCAATGCTGGGTTTACAATCCCCCTCCTCTCTCTGCGGGATTTGCAGTCCCCCTCCTCTTATTGCGGGATTTGCAATCCCCCTCCTCACTGCTGCATTTGCAATCCACCTTGTTCCTCTCACAGCTGAATTTGCAATCCCCCTCTTATCACTGCTGGATTTGCAATCCTCCCTCCCCCTTCCCACTGAAGGATTTTCAGTCCGCCTTGTTTCTTTCATAGTTGAATTTCCTATCTCCACCCCGCCTCCCAACACCGCCTCCCCCCCTACTCAAAAGCTCACGCAGTTCTTGTTCATTCGTTCCTGATTCTTCTAGACACTACAGACTATACCATCCTTGGCACTTAAGGAAAGCTAACACTTTACAAAGGAGGAAATGGGCTCCAAGAGATGAAGTCAGCTAATGTTCCATTAATTGCCTACTGTGTGCCAGGCACTGTGACGATTTACCCAAGGTTACACATTAAGTAACAAAATCAGGTCTGTCTACTCAGGATAGGGCCCCTGAAAAGCTAATGGCTCATCTCCTCTACAATCAGTGACCTGGAAAAAAAAAATTCCATTCTGATGTAACAAGATTTTTATTTGGTAGTAAAGAGAGGCCATAAATTTGCTTTAAGGGAAATTTTTTTTTTTTTTTTGCAACAATTCTTATGGCACACGGAGGAGATAATGGGAGAAAGGGAGAAGCTGCTTTTTATCTTTTCGATGAAATATTTCTTTTTCTTTTCTTATCTTATTGAAGATCTGAAAAGTACCATTTGCAAGTACCCTGTTCTGGGCCTCTTGATTAGGCCTTATACCTCCTGTATTTTTCTATAATTTTCTTTTTAACAATTATTTGAAGTGCTCTATTCAAAAAACAGATTTCCATAGGCTAAGAAAAATTAAATAAAAATGCAGTAATTTATTATTAATATAGAACTATGACATAACCAAAGTCAAGAAATAACTGCTTCCTAAATTTATACCTAATTGATAAGGCACCCTTAATTTTAATATGTATTTACTTTTGCTTCTCACGTACAACCTATTATATTCCCTCACACACTCACCCCCAGGTTTATGTGATGTTTCTATTAAAGTGAGACAGTTGTATCAAGAAGTTCCACCTTCTTGTTAGCTTTATCAAATAGAGAATATCTGATGTGTCGGACAAGATTTGTAGATTTATTATTATGGCTCTACTACTAGTCATTTTCTAAAATATTTTAGCAGTGTACTTATAATTCTGCTATAGCAAACCTTTTGTTAAGACTATGCCATTTTTATCAGTTATTTTACCAATTAGATAAACTGCAGTAGATAGGCTAATCATATATTCAGTTGTTTAGTAGTTCACAATATCTCTAAACCTGGCATTCTTATTTTTTTTTTTATTATATACTTTCGATAATTATAGTCAACAGTATCCAGACCATCCAAAAATCCTTCTTTGCTAACAGCATGCCTTCCTTTAGCCATTAATCAGATCTAGTTTTATTTTCATAATCTGCTTACTGATTTAAAATTGTGTGAGTTTTTCCTTTCCCAAATCTTAATTTTTCCATAGCTAATTTTTATATTTCAGTATTTACAAAAACCCAGTAAATATCTTAAACACACACACACACATACACACACACAAAGATGCATATAACAGTTTTAGCCATTTATCCAAGATTTTTAAAAATATCATTCTTTGGCAAACTCAACACCTGAAATCTTTGGTTTTTATCTGAAAAGTAATTATCTGGCCTCTTAATCTATTTTGTAGGCTGATCAGTCCTCTCTCTTTATAATTCATGTAGTTTAAATCGACTTCAAAGGAGAACAATCATGCAAATGCTCACATGTCAACAATAAAACAAAACCCGCCAATTTTTAAAAGCAGGGTCTCTATCTTGTAGTTCTAACCAGATTGCCAGATAGAATACGAAGTTGGTATTGACTCATGAAAAAAATCATTAATATTATTGGAGAAATGGGGGAAAGTGCAAAGAACTACAATTTGGGTAATGTTTTAAGTGTATTCAAAAGAAGAAAAATCAAATAATTTGGGCAGGTTAGCAGTCATCAGCTATAGTTTGCAACAACATAAAAATAATTCTCTACATTCAGTTTCTGATCTCAATGGCTTTAAAAAAAGTAATTTAGTAATCTTAACAATTTGTGAAGCAAATCAGAATTGTAAAATTGTCTCTTTTTCCTACTCAGAATGTATGGTGGGGATGGGAGAGAGAAATGGGGAAAGAATGGAGTTTTTTACAAAATTCAAAATAAGAAATATATATGGATGTTTTGAAAGTCACCAGAAGAATAAGTGTTACTTTTTCTTCTTCATAAAGTGAAACTTTTGGAAGTGAAGTGGAGGGCTAAGACCTTGCTTTCCATTTGGTTTCTGTCAGGTATACTCAGAATAATCCTGCAGCATGAATGGTGCTTGGTTATTTATATAGCCTCTTCATGGAGCTTTTTCTCCTTAAAATATGTGGATCCAATCGTTTTCTCTATTTCTTAAATGATCGCTAGGAGTACCTTTTAAAGATACTTTATTTTCCCCCAAACACATAAAACAATTTAAATAGTTTATATAAAATAATTTTAATATTCATTTTTAAAAGTTTTGAGTTTCAATTTCTTTCCCCCCAGCACTATATGTGCAATCCTGTAAAGCATATTTCCATATTAGTCATTTTGTGAAAGAAAACTCAAAAAGAAAGTGAAAAAAATATTTTTGTCTATACCCAGAATCCATTAGTTCTTTCTTCAAAGTGGATAGCATTGGTATCTTCTTAGATCACTATTTGTTTAGAAAAGTTAAGCCATTCACAGTTGCTCATCATACAATTTTACTGTTTCTGTGTACAATGTTTTCCCAATTCTGCTCACTTCACTCAGCATCCATTCATGAAAGCCTGTCCAGGTTCTTCTGAAGTCATCATGCTCTCATTTGTTATAGCACAATAATATTCCATTATAAGAAAATATCACTCATTCAGCCGTTCCCCAGTTGAAAGGATCCCCTCAATTAACCATCAGGAAGAGCTTCTAGAAACATGTTGGTACAAATGGATCCTTTGGAATACAGATCCAGTAGTAGTGTTGCTAGATCAGAAAGTATGTAGTTTTATAGCTTTTGGCATAGTTCCAAATTGCTCTCAACAATGGTTGGTTCAGTTCATAATTCTTATTAATACAGGGCTTTAGTGCCGCAGCTTTCCCACATTCCCTCTGATATTTGTCATTTTTCTTTTCTTTTGTATTTGATAACAAGACATTTGCTTTGGGGACACCTGGCTGCCCCCTTAACCCTAGGTCCATAGTCATTGATTAGCTGTCAATATTGGGTAGATCCCCAGTGCTTTAGTAAGGAGAATGTACACTCCCTGCTCAGTTAAGGGATTTGCGAGGCATACGGGTGTTCAAGTTGAGTGGATCTCGGGAAGCCAGTAATCAGCTAGCTCGCTTTTAAGACGTATACCTAGAGGTGACTGTGGAGCCTGCTTCCTGCTTGTCAGACATTCCGGGGTACGTGAGTAGATTCTGGAGCCTGTGGACCTCACCGACCTTGCGGACGCGCGGACCCTGCGAACCCCCGTGGACCCTTCGAACCCCGCGAACCCTAAATGCGCGGATTCCGCGGATCGGGAGGATCCCAGAGCAAGAGGTGGAGAGCCGCTGTGCTCTGGCTTATCAATCATTTTTTAGTTTACCAATCCACTGGCATTGGCAAATATGACCATCACTTTGACACTTACAATGCAATATAACTTCCATAATGGGGTTAGGGGGGAAGAGGTGTGGATCTCAGTTGCCCTCTGAGACCCTACCTCGCACCCATCCGATCACCTTTAAAGATCCCTGTGAGAAATCTACCTACATTTTCATCAAATAAACTGAAATATTTTCTTGCTATCTGTTGATTTCAGGACAAGTTCTCTATTAATAGTAGTGCTCCATCTTCAGGAATATAATTAATGTTGTCTATTTCAGCATTAGTGTAAAATCTGAATAATATGATATTTAATGATTTCTGGCAGACTTAGATATTTCTTCTTAAAAATTATAGGAATATTCAAAACAAACATTAGATTTTATATTGTTATCCATATTTGTATTATCCATGACAAAACTTAAACATTGAATTTCCCCTCTTCTGTTTCAAGATGCAACTTAATGCTCATATTAGCCTAAGCTTAAGATAACATTTACTATTAAAAAAAAAAAAAACACAAAAAAATAAATCAACACTACCCTAGAACATAGAGTTGTCCTTCATGGTTCAAGGCACAGGACCCTGTGAATATGGAAAACTACAAATAACTAGCCCCTAAATCTTTATTTTTAATAATTTTGATCATATTGAACACACAAAACAAAACAACACATAAACAAGTGAATGAATAAATAAAAAAATATTCATAAAAAGTTGCAATTTCTATGAGAAATTGATATCTTGCATAAGAAAAGCATCTAATTCAAGAATTTCTTTTAGGAAAGTGCAACATACAAAAGATCACTGCAGAGAAAATTACCAGACTGAATTTGGATGGTAGAGAGACAGTTGGGTTTCCAAAGAGAGTATCTATCGCACTGAAACTTTTTAATAAAATTTAACTGTTTATAATAAATTTATGTATGTATATCAATAGTAGTAAATGATAAAATAATAATATGCAGTATTTATGACTTACTAATTTTTTTTCATACGCATATCACCTGGTATTTTCTCAGTTTATTGCAAATCTCCAAAAATTCCAATTTAATTATCCATGGCCAGCCTGCAAATAACCAAAACCACAAATGTTAAGTCCACTTAAGTTAAGGGATAGTATATTCTAAAACTAAATAGAAATTCTGATTTGTGTTAGCTCTTCTATTAATCCAGATCATTGAGAATTAAATATTTGCAAAATTTCACTTGTTCATGGAACATTATATACACATAATTTAAGAATTCTCTTCATTCTGTATTTGCCTCTTTAGTCCCAATAGCATGCACATACAATGTTGATTTAACATCAATTGTGCTAATGTTACTTTAACTCTGTCCATAGTTCCTAGTCTAAGTCAAAAAGTCTTTGGAATAACTTTAATGTGTGAAATCAAGTTAAAGAGCAATCATTCAATTTTATTTTTACATATTATTTTCTTTTAAGATGGTATCATGAAATCTGTTGAGATTTTACAGTCAGAAGGAGTTTTCAAATAAGCATAAGGCCAGGGATAAAAGAGTTGTTAAGCTGTCCAAAGTAGCTAACATCACCAATTCTAAGGTAAGCATCTAGCTCCTTTCAATATGCAAGCTTAGGGAGGAGAGAAAAAAAAAAAAAAAAAAAAAGATAAATTTTCTGGGAAAGGCAAAAGCAGTTGCAATCCATGACTTACTTGGCTTGGAGAAAATGACTTCTCTTCATGTTGGCAGTCATTCTCTTGTAGGGGTTGAAAGGAGAATAACAAAGTCTCTGTTATCAGTGAAAGAAGATGCTATCCTCTAAGAGGAGCCAATACTGCTATCTTTTTTGGTAAATTAAATTTTACTTTAATTTTGAGCAACCATGTAAGTATTCAGATATATGAAAAAGAACAAAAATGAAAAGACACAAAAAAGAAAACATAAGTATAAACATTTTATTTGCATACTTCATTTATTGATGAAGTCATTCAACAAGCATTTATTAATGCTTGGTATTTTCTGTGCCAAGCAATATTTTAAATGTTTAAAAATACAATGAAATAGTCCCTACACTCAAATTTTACATTTTATTGTTTTTCTGTTCTCTTTTCATAGATGTCTTTCAAAGGTTTTTTTTTTTTAAATCTTCATATTCATCATTTCTTATGACATGGTAATATTCTGTTAATGTACCACACTTTATTTAGCCATTCATCAAATAGAAATTTACTCTTAATACTTCAATATTACAAAAAGTGGTGATATTAATATGTTGAGGTATATAGAAACTTTTTGTCTTTAACCTCAGTATGTGCCTAGAAGTGAAATCTCTGAGTCAAAGTATTTGAAGTTATTAGACATAGTTACCAGACATATTGAATGGCATCACACAAAAAAGAATTATATTTTCTGTTGCAAAAATTATTCCTGAATAGGTTAATTATATAAAGTGAGATGAGAGACACATTAGCGCAGTTGATAAAAATTAGAAGAATAGATATGGAGGAAAAATGTGTGCAATTAAAACAAATCAAACCTGATCTATTTAAACAATTTATTGACTTAACCTGGAGAAAAGGACATCAGTACTGATTATAACAACTTAAGAAATTTGAACCATGTAAATAATTTGTCATCATGAGGGGGCCAAAAGAGTTCTAAAAGATAAATTTGACTTTCTGGGTAAGGAGAAAATGATGTTAGCCTAAAGCAACAAGCACCATTTAAAAGTACTAATTCAGATGGGAAATTGTATACAGAAAGATGGTAGAAGATTAGGATCAGTACTACAATACCCTTCTCCCTCAAAACAAACAAACAAAAAACCAAAAAGCCCAACCCAACAATAAGAAAACTTAACTCTCCAACAAGAAGCAATAAAGGGGAAAATTAATTTAAAGAAAGCTTGGCATGATCAAATAAGATAAAACGTAAATAATGCTTTGCAAACTTTAAAGCCATTTACTTAAAGGATGGTTACTGTTATTATTGTTATGTCCTAACAAAGCAAATTTTTAAGAAAGCCATTCACAGATGAAATTGGAAGGACAATAAATAGAGAAATGATGGAAAACTCTCTAAGGATTTTTTAAATAACTAACGTCACTTTCAAAGACAATGGAGCTTATATTTGAACTCTTAATATCACAAACTTTCATGTGCTTGTGGGAAAAGTGGAAGGGTCACTAAAAAAATCAAATATGAGAGGAAAACCAAAACCAAAAGCAGGTGAATTAGAGAACAAATAAATGCGGAGAAGGTCTATGCTATATGCAACACTAATTTAAGGGTACTGAAAGATGCATTCTCAAGATTTCTTTTAAAGTAGGGAAGATATCAAAAGCTTGGAAAACTTTTTTTTTTTTTTTTCTTAAGGCAATCAACAAGATGCCAATACCTAACAAACTGTCCCAATCCCTAAAAAGGTGTGTCAGAGTATAGTCGCCCCAAATACTGAGATCCATTGTCATGAGAGTATCAGAAGAAAATGTTTCCTGAATCAGATTCCACATCAAATTATATCTTTATCATCATACAATTGCCTCAAAGATGTTAGGAAACCAAGGTTCTCTGTGCTTATTTTTCTATTGTAAAAATGCATAAAATGTGATACTTAGCAAGATTTTAAAGCACCTATTCTTTTTTTGTACATCCTAAAAAAAACTTAGAAATACAAATGAATCAACATGTACAGATGATTAGGTGATGAACATCACTCATTTCTTTTCATGTGCCTTAGAATAGTCATTACCTAATGAATTAATGAGTTTTACATTATGATATTCCAAGTTACATTTCTATCTAATCCATTCATTTTTTTTTAACCATGTTCCCACTATTATTTATAGAAGGAATATTGGGCAGCTACACTTCACAGGAAGGTCACAAATTATTTTTATTAGCTCTTTGCATAACTGAATTAAGAATTGAAATATATAAAAACCTAATTTTTAAAATAAATTTTAATTCATCATGTAATTTTAAAAAATTGTAAGTAGAGTCAGTTTAAAGATTTTGAAAAAATCTATAATTTATAGAAAGACTATCTGAATTTGGAGAAGAATCTGACAAATGGAAATATGTATAAAGTAATTTTACAAATATACACCTACTTTACAAATATATACCTACTTGTGACCATCTTTAGGGAAGGGAGGAAAGAAGGGAAGAAACAAATTTACATGATAACTTTGTTGTATGTTTAAAAGGAATAACAAATTTTACATAGATTTGTGGTTTCATATGCCATTTTCTTTTATTTTAATGTTATGAAAATGCTTGGTTCATTCCACAAATTAAAATTTTTAAAAATGATAATATAGCAGAAATTATGTTTTGAATGAAAATCACTGGAGGGAGAGGAGAGAATAAGCATTTGTTATATGTAGAATGTACTGTGCTATGCACTTTACAAATATTTCATCCTACAACTCTTTGAGGTAAATGCTACTATATTACCTCCGTTTTTACAGTTAAGAAAACTATAATAAACTTAATAATCTAAAGGTTATGTGACTTACTTCCCCAGAGTCCCAATGCTAGTAAGTATCCAAGGTTGTAATTGAATTCATGTCTTCCTGATTCCAGGTCCCAGCACTATATCCCTTATACCATCTAATTAGTGTGTGAGTATTTTTGTAATTCTTATTATACAATTCCATATTATTTTCTAAAAAAAAGTGAGCCAGAGTTCCACTAACAATGTATTAGCAGGCTAATTTTTCTAGTAATACCAGTATTGAATTTTAGTGTCTTTTATTATGCTTGCCATTTGATGTATCAAATGGCCTCCCTTTAAAAAACAAAACAAATCAAATCAAACAAACAAACAAACAAAAAAACAAAAAACAAAACCTGCATTTCTCTGAATACTTTTTCATATAGTTTACCAGAGAACTTATGGGGTATGAACCATATGTGAGGCTTGAGAGACCCCTAATATTTACCAAAATAGGTACAAATATATATGTTTTATGGCTAATTCTGCAACCATGGGCGAAATGATTTTATTACCTTGCAGCTTGGTTTTCCCATCATTAATTAGGTTGAGAACTGTGACTTCTGATAGTTTGAGTGGCAGGAAAAAACATAATATAAACTAGCAAAAGCATTTTGCAAACTCTCCGTAGGATGAGTAATTTTTGGAACGTCTGAGAGGATTTCAAGGAATATAAGTTTAAGGGGGGAAGCTTGAAGATCATCTAGTCCCATTTTCTCCATTTTTAATGAATAGTTATACAGCTTCATTTTAAGGCTTACAATGATGGATACAAGCCAGTATATTTTGTTATTGGATAGTCCCAATGTTAGAAGATATTATCTTTATATTCGGCTTAAATATAATTCTTTGTCTTTCAACAAACACTCCACCCACTGATTTTACACCTTGCCATTTGGAGTTGCATAGCATAAATTTTTATCCATCGAATATTTGAAGACAGCAGCCATGTGACCCATATCTTTTTTCTTCTCAGGGGTACCAAAAAAAGCAAGAAAATTTTGTACCCAAAACATCATTCAGAGATTTAGTACTTAGGCTGATTCTAGGAAAGTGACTGAGTAGAGATACTTCTCCATTTTCTCTGGTAATGGATAGAAGAAGAACCCCAAGAAACCAAGTCTCTAAATTTTTAGAAAGTTGACACTAATCCAAAACAAATTTTGTGGTAATTTTGTGTGTACAATAAATTACATATTCAATTTTCTTCCTTTTCCTTTCCTCCTTTATTTTTAATCCTATTCTTTCGGTTCCTTTTTTCATTCTTCTAAACCATAAGATCACTAAAAAGATGAATTTCAATAGAAAAGAAAGGAGATATAGAAGAATCCTAAAAGATTACCATCCTAAATAGTCTTGCTGTTTAAAGTACTGTGATAAATCTTGTCTTTTTAAACATTGAGCAAAATGGATTTAAATCTTAAATCCTTTAGCCCTTGCCAGTTGCGATGTTTTATCTCTTAATACCTTAATTTTAATTAATATCTTAATTTTAAATTGTAAAATAGGAAGAAAACTCCTCCCAAACTTCTGTTTCTCTTCTCTTACTCCTTTCCTGAATGATAAATCCTTGGATTTTTGTAGAGACAATTTCATTCAAAAAATAATGATGGGTACTATTTTCTTTCTTCCTTCCTTTCTTTCTTTCTTTCTTTCTTTCTTTCTTTCTTTCTTTCTTTCTTTCTTTCTTTCTTTCTTTCTTTCTTTCTTTCTTTCTTTCTTTCTTTCTTTCTTTCTTTCTTTCTTTCTTTCTTTCTTTTTTTGCATTGTTCAGATGAAATTGGTCTTATAATTGTTGATTCTTTTGGCAAAATAGATGTTAAAATGGAAATTTTCTGACAAATAAACCACTTCTGTTAATGATATATTTGATAAAAAAAATTCATGTACCTGATTCCTAAATGCAACAATGAAATTTTAGCATTTTTTAAATGTTGTTTTGATTCGATAGACTAAATTGATAGGTACAAAAGCCTGAATGGAAAAAACCCTTGAAATGAAATTTATTGGAAAGAAAAACATTGTCTTGACATGGCATTTTTCAAATCATTGAGTCATTAAGGAAATGTCTTTCTCCTTTTCTCTCTGACATTTCAGGCAATGTTTCACAGAACCACAGAAGAATTCTGTTCAAAACCAAACACCAATGGAATGAATGAGATGGACACATCAGATACTCAGTGGGGTTGGTTTTACTTGGCAGAATGTGGGAAGTGGCACATGTTTCAGGTATCTCCACTTCTTTTGTTTAGCACAAGGGTTTTAAATAAGATATCAAAAGAGTTTTTGATTTAAGGACTTCCAGAAAAATTAGTATGAATGCTAAGAAAAATTTTAAAATTAATGGAAGAGTAATTTACTTAAAATAAATTTGATAAATGCTAACATGATTTTTTTAATTGGAATTTTGTTTGGGAAGTATAATAATAAATTTGATCAATAAATGTGATCAATTTTGTCCTCAATAGGTTTAGATTTTGTGGACGAGTGAAATTTTTTGCAAACCTAAATATAAGTAGTTACTAAGGTATGGTGATTTTAAAGATTGTAAGATGCTGAATAAAGTTACGGTGATTTTAAAGCTTCCTTCCTTGAAATTAAAAAAGACAATAGACAGTTTTTATTTTTTGTTAATGTGCTATGCTCCTAAAAATATGAGGTGCCTGAAACCTTTGAGATTTGCTTTATAGATAAGTTTATAGTCTTTCTGACCAAACTATTGATTTGTACATCAAGTAAAATACAACTTTCTGATTTATTTTAAAGCCGGACACCAATATTCAATGTTCAGTTAGCAGTGAAGATATTGAAAAAAGCTTCAAAGAAAACCCCATTGGTTCTATTTCTTTCACTACTTCCAAATACAGCTACAAGCTAGATTTTGCAGGTATGTTTCTTCCTTAATAGTTGTCTTTATATATCATTCGTGTTGATGAGATAAAGTCCACAACAATTAGCTAGTCTAATTGTAAAATAGTGAGAGCGTGATATGCTAAATATGAGGAAAAACTGTTGTTTAATAGTACTAAGTACAACGATATTATTTCTTGCTGATTGATAGAATAATAAAATCCAGGAGTTCAAAGAGACTTCAGAGATTACTTAGTCCAAACACTAATATGAAGAATGAATACCCTATATAATATCCCTGGCATGTAGTCATCCATTCTTTCTTTGCCTCCCTCCAGTATTCAGGAACCTCCCAAGGCAATTTATTCCATTTTGGACAGCTGTGTCATTTCTCCTTCTCTTAAATTGAAATCTGTCTCACTATTGATCTAAAATCAGTCGAGTATATAGATATTTTATATATGGATATATGGATTATAATATATCTTGAATCCATGTAGTGTTGCTCTTTCACTCATTCTCCCACCATCCTTCAGGAGCAGGAGGAAAACCAGAAGCAAATTTATCTTTATCCTTGTAAAGAAGAAATGAAAGGACTTACGTGACTTGTCAATAACATAATATCACACCAAATCAATATAGCTCTATGTTTTTCTTTGATGTAAGACTGTACTATAATTAATTTTAATTTTTTTTACCATTATCTTTTTCTTTTGGGTCTTCCACCCATTTTCTAGTTAATGTAGAAACCATTTATGTTTTGTATTTTATTCATGACATATAGCCATTCTCAGATACAATGTGAAAATTAATTAGAGTTGATTCCTTTTAGTATAAGTTTCTAGATTCATCCAACTGTTTGCTGCCTTGACTAAAACAAGAGTACATTTTGATTATTACACAATTCAGTTTTATACCTATTTTTTCCATGCTATTGTAAATAGTAACTTATATGACAGCACTAGTTTCATGTCAGTAGTGAAATTTGGGATAGAAATAAAACTGAGAAGCTTAATACAGATAAATATCTAAAATACAAATACCTAAAAAGTTGCTATTGTATTTAAGTATTTTTACTATCACTCTTTCTAACAGGCTATTTTTTTTCAAGAATTATGACCACATTCTCCACATTCAGAACTCTTCATAAGTTATTGATACCTTTAGGAAAAAATAAACAAGAAGTTGCTTGCCAAAATTGTCTGTGAGTTGTTTTGCTGCTGAATATTCAGAAGGAAGATGTCAGGTGGACTCAATCTTCTGTGTAGATTCTTTTTTTTTTTGGAATTATTACTAACATAGTGTAACTTATATAGATACCATTTGTCAGAAAATATAGCACATTAGTGCTCATCCCATCAATTTCAGTAATATATATCTTTATCAATGAGTAGAAATTCTTTATGGTGATAAAAGTACTCTATTTTTTTTAAGGGCACATAAACCCCATGAGGGACAATCATGTCCTTCTTACTCTCCTGCTACTAACTTACTGAGGTTTTCTTCCATAAACCTTACCGAGCATTATAGGAAGATCAAAAAATAATAGCTTCCTTAGAGCTACATGTGTGGATTGTCTTACTGAACACCTATACAATTTTGTTGCCAATATAGCATAACCAGAATTCAGCAAGAAGGTGCCTTTCAAATTCAATACTTCATGGTGATTCATAAGATTTTGATTTGGAAATGATATTAGAATTCATTAAGCTCAGCACCTCTCCAATATTTTACTGATGGTCAAGAGATTAGGTAATTTGGTTCAGATCTCACAGATCCAAACCAAGTCTAGCTCCATATTATTTGTTCAATACATGGACTACTTCATCGTGGAATGACTAAGTGATTCCATTCAAAATGTAAGTTGGCCAAGATCTTGCAGCCTCTCAGATTCACTTCTCAGCTTTGGTAGCTATGTAGAGAAAGACTTAAAAAATATAGGGGGGGAGGCAGTAAGGGGTGAGATGGAGGATGAGGAAGGGAGAAATATAAGTGCGTTTAATTGGTTTTTTATTTTTATAAGTTTGTACATAACTTTTATGGTCATGACTATATTCTGTTATTTCTTTGGTTTTAACTTAAAATATATGGAAGGGAGAGCAAATTGTTATCCCTAAAAAAGTTTCTGAGTTTTGAAAGTGAACTCTGGTCTTATCATCTTTTTATTTTTTAGTAAAATTTTCTAAAGCATTGAGAGAACTTCCCCCCACACACACACACACAAATCAGGTTTGGCATTATAATTTCTTTCTCATTTTATTGCTCTAATTTTCCCCAAAGTTAAGAGTTATTATACCTTACAGTCATTTTTGCGTCTTAATTATGATGCAAAATGAAGGACCTAGCATCATAGGTACTGGGTGAAATTAACCTCTATATCAGCCTAATTTAAGCAGTGATGATATAGTCTTTTGAGTAATCATTTTATGCGATAATTAGTAGGCATGACATGAAGTTCTCTGGGGCCTCCCCCTCCCCCAAGTATTTACTCTGAGATTTCTCAAAGCATCGTAATTCCTTGTTAAGTTATAATGCTTAAATGGCTTTGTGGGAATAGTTTAGTTTTGCATTTCGTTTTATTTTGTTTTGCCGCTCTGTTTTCAGTGATGAAGCAAATGAATCTGACAACTGGAAAACAGCGCTCAATAAAGAGGGCCCCCTTTTCCATCACTGCATTCAGGTAAGAGGAAAGAGAATCAGAATATAATACCCCTCCTTCCCCTAGACTCCTTCTGCGGAAACAGTTCCTAACCTCACCTGACAGTTCTCTAACTTTTAACACCTTCCTTAACTTTTATGTTAAGTACGGTGCTCCCTTTCTAGCCTAGGGGACAGCGCTCTGTGGCTTTCTTCCATTCTCCCCCACCTCCCCTCCCCCCAAAAAAACCCTAGTTAAAAGGACCCTAAAAGAGCCCTTCAAGTAAAATCCGAGTAACTGGAGCGGTCTGCCGCCGCCTCTGCTGCTACCCTCGCCGTTGCTGCCGCCGGCGCCGCCGCCGCCGCCGCTGCTTGCCACCTTTGCAGACCTCCGTAGTGGGACCTCCACGGTAGCCGCTGCAGACATCGGTGCAGCTCCCGCAGCCATGGCAGCCGGGGGAATTGCGGCCGCCGTTGCATTAGGGAGCTATCGGCCAGCACCCGCCTTCATTTTTTGTCTCATCCATCTGAGCTTGGTTAGGCGTGTTTGTCCCCGATCCCTGCTTGTCCTCCATCGTGTGCCAGCTCCCTGCGGAGGACTAAGGGCTGGGGAGTGGTAGACTTCTCTGCCGAAGTCTGTGCTTGACTGCGGTTGACCGCAGGGGTTACCTGTGGTTCCTGGCGGAAAACTAAAGTATGGGGTAGGGGGTGGGGGAATTATTGTATAGTTTGTGGGGGGGTTTTGAATGTAAAAATACTTTTTTTCCCCCCACTTCTCTTTTTCATTAAACTCACAAAACATATTATAGAATTGTTGTTTAATGATAAGATCTGTTAGTAATCAGTATACCCATTACGAGTGCACCGACTGGAGTCAGGAACTCGTGTGTTCAAATCCGGCCCCAGACACTTACTAGCTGGGTGATTTTAGGCAAGTCATTTAACCTAGTTTGCCTCAGTTTCCTCATATGCAAAATTAGCTGAAAAATAAATTGATAAATCACTCCAGTATCTTTGCTAAGGAAATCTCAAGTGATATCAGGAGAAGTTGAATACAGACTGAAGAAAAACAACTATGTATCTATTATATGTGCAGCAAGATCATGACATGCGCTAGCAATATTCTTTTCTGCCTCAAAACAATTCTAGAACAAATCATATTGTAGTTAAAAACCGGTTGTTAAACACGTTAAAGCCTGTAAGGTAAGTTTCAGGAACGGGGATGGAAAAGACCTTGAAAACCTGTAATAATAATTCACTTATATAATGCTTTGTAGTTCCCAAGTGCCTTTCATTATTTCGTTTGCTCTTAACAACAGTAGCACTGTGTTAGGTAAAGCAAATATTATTATCATGATTTCAAAATGAGAAGTTTAAACAATAGGACTTTCCAAGCTGTCATAGCTTAAACTTAGAACTTGAACTGAAGCACTCAGATTTTATATCCTTCCATCCTTCTCAGCCGTATTTGTTAATCTAAACCCTTAAGTGAATTGTTTGCATTACTTCTAATTCCATTTACTTAAAGAAAAAAAAATATAAATACGGAAGGACTTCTAGGAAATATGGCTGTTTAGTCAAGTAATTTTCATTGTGGTATAGCAGCAGCACAGTCTTCTATTTTCAGGTGTTGCATTTCAGAAACATTTTTCTTTTTTGCCTAATTATTCTTAGAGAGATCTTTTCTGGACCCCCAAAAGGAAGATAATAAATCCTAGAGAAGGAAGATAAATATTTTTGGTTATTTACATTAAATAAGATTGAGAAGAAAATCTGCTATTTTTCTCCTGTTCTCAAATGACTCATCACGCAAGTATTGAAACCCCTCTTCTTTCCCAGAGCATTTAAAATTAAGCTGAATGTCATGTTACAGAATGATCTGTAGAAAAATAGCTATGTGCTCTTTTTTCTCTCCTTAATTTTTTTTTCAATTGATAAACATTTATATCTTCTCCTTCACACGTCTCCACTGGATTTTTGTTTGTATTTTACTATAATTACTTATTAAATGTTATTGAGCATACCTCCAAATCCATGATTGTATAGGAGTGATTATAGAAATTGTACAGTATATAGAATGTTAATGCCTTTTCTTCAGAGAATTTGTAATCTGGAAGTAAAATGTGAACTAAGAATAGAAAATATGATATGTATGGAAATAGTTCTTTTGGGGTATGGAAAACTTGCCAGGAGTCAGGAATTTTGCCTTTGTTTCATTAAAGACAATTTGAAAAAAATCATAGGATTGGGATAGGGTGGAATAGGTTGAGTACTAATAAGGAGGATGTATAATGAGTTTAGAATGCTGTAATGGAGAGATTCTTCACCTAAGGGACAGGAACTGGCTTTTAAAAAAATATACATGTGGGTGTATGTCTATCCATGTATGTATGTATGTAAATATATGTATTTCAACATAATTGGTTTCCTTTGCAATCCCATGTATTTTATACATTTAAAAATATTATTCTCAGAAAGGGGAGCATAATCTTCACCAGACTTGCCAGAGGAATCCAAAAAAAGATCAAGAATCTTTGCTATAAAGCATTACAGTATAAAATTAAAAGCTGATTATTTTTAGAGTTAAATAGAGGCCTTTGGAGATTTTTCTTTTTTTTCCATCTTTTAATAAATATTTGACTGGTATATTAAATTCACTTGTTACAGGGGATACAATGATAAGTAAGAGATAATCATTGTCTTTTGCTATCTATCTAGTAGTCTGATCTAAGCAAAAAAATAGGTGAATATAACATGTTGGGGATTATTTAATTTTTATAGTTAGTAATGCCAAACATGATATATAAAGTGCTTTGGAGGTTCAGAAGAAGCAGGGATTACTTACAATAAAGATCATCAGCAAAAGAATTCCTCTAAGAAGAAGAATATGAATTGGGCCTTGAAGGACAAATACGATTTTAATAAGTAGAGATGGGTAAGGAGAAGAAGCCATTCAAGGTGGAGAATTTGAATAGTGTAGAAGTCAAAAACACAAAATGTTTTTGTAGAATGACCAATAGTCTGCTAGTAAGAGAAATATGTAATGGGGCAATCAGAGGTGGCAGATAAGGCTAGGAAGATCAGGATGAGATTGGATTATGACCAGCCTTGAATGCCAGCCAAAGCTTTAGGATTTTATTAACTAGACAGTGTGGAAGCCTGGAGGCTTTTTAAACCAAGAAGATTCTTAGTTAAATTTGTCTTTTTCTTTCCTTGTAATCTCATTTCTGTCGTAGAAAAAACCTGGGAATTTGCTAACACCTGGGCAGTTAGAACCAAATATTGGTTTAAAATAATTATAAACTCCTTGAAGACAAAGTGCATTTTGTTTTTGTCTTTGTATCTCTTATGCCAAACACAATGATCTGCACACAGTAAGTGTTTAATAAATATTTGTTGAATTGTAACTTGCAAATTGGATTAGAAACTTTTCACTAAATTCCTACTCTGAGGCCTCACATTTTCCCAAAACTCCCCAAACCACAATTTACTATCAGAAGAAAGTTGGCAGATAGTTACAGTCAAGTTTCTAATGTGTGGTGTTTTGTTTTGTTTTGTTTTTGTCCTTGTATTTGAAGTTACATCTGTGAAAACGAGGCTATTCCTGTACCATCCCACTGGGAAAATGTGAATACTGAAGAACCGTATCAGGTGAGAACAGAAACTTCAGTGCTTACTATACATAATAGAACTTGTAAAAGAATAAAAATATACCACCAAAATTATGCAAACCTCTTTTCCAGCTTATTCCTTTGCACAAGCAAACGAATGAATACAATGAGGTTGCTAATCTCTTTGGGAAAACTGTGGATAGCAACCGAATTAAAAGAATTCAGAGGATTCAGAATCTGGACTTGTGGGAGTTTTTTTGCAGGTGAGATAATTTCTTAGCTAAATCTTCTGAACATAATAATGGACTACATGCTTTAAGGGTATGCAAATGCAAGTGTTTAAAATACACTTTCATGTTTAAAACTAGCAAAAAAAAAAAAAAAGGCAATCCTGTTATATGACTATGTAGCTTTGTTGTCATCTTGTTTTTTCCCTTGCTGCTTGGTACTCAGGTTTGTATTTACCTAATAGTGGATAATTTTTTAAAAATATATTTTATATGTTTACTTATATTTAATGTTTTTATATATCATAATATATATTATATGTATACTGCTTGGAGCACCATTAATCAATTTGCATGATGTGATAGTAAAAACTCTAAACTTAGTTAAAGCTTTCACTTTTGCAGAAGTTATTGCAATGAAAATAAAATCCAACTTGTATGAAATTTGGTATTGCAAAAGGAATTAGAAGACCAGTGTAGCTTTGTTGACATGATTTTGGATCTGATTTTTTTTTTTTATCAGTAAATTTTGTTTTGACACAAGACAAAACTAAATTTGTAACTAAACCAGGCAAAGTCATAAATCTATAGAATGTAATCCTGCATTATAGTTAAGCAAAAGAACATGAAAGAATGACTGAAAGAATGATAGATGATAATTTTTTACACTTTTAAAAGCAAAGAAAGGTATATATTTTAACTTTAATAAGTTTGTCCCAATATTATCTACTATACTTATTTTGAATTTTATTTAGGACATTCATTCAATAATGGTAACCAATTCGTGTATTGTTTATTTGGTTCTGCTTTCTTCATTATGCTTTACTACGTAAAAGTCTTCCCATATTTCTTTGAATGTATAGTCATTTTATGGTACAGTACTATTCATGCCACCATTTATTCAATAATTCCCTAATTATTATTAATTTATTTATTTCCAGTTTATAGCTACCAAAATAATGGTACTTTTATGCAGGTGGTATGAATTTCTTGTTATCAGTAACCTTGGGCTATAAAACCTAGTGGTAGAATCAACAACATTTTCTTGTTTAATTCTAAATTGTTGAAAACAGTCACCTGCATATTTGAATCTATTTTCTTTATAAAAGTCTTTAAAAATGGAGGATAGACAATCTGATTAATTTTTTTATTTTCATACTAAGGTTGTTGAAAATCTAAAATGTGAAAAATTAGGATTTGGGGGTTGGTAATAACAAAGCTTTCTTATCTGCAATAGAATTTGACTGTAAGAATTTGAGTATGAGTTTGCTTCTCTTTGAAAATTTCCATATGTCTACAATGACCTGAATTGATGTAGATCACAGATCTTGTCACAACAGTTTATATGAAATAAGTCATTTTTCAGTTTGTTTTCCATATTTATTTTCATTTTTTTCTGACAATAGCTGACCATACCAGCAACCATATCCAGTTTTAGAAATTTGTCCAACTATTGATTATAGAAATTCTCTTACCTGTACAATAGAATTGAAAACCTTTTTCCCCTTCCACTTTGTATTATCTATGGATAAATTAAAGATTTGTGTAAGATGAGGTAATAAATCCTTAATTAAAATTTAGCAAACACTAACTATCTACACTGACTAAAGCCATTATATATATATATATATATATATATATATATATATATATATATATATATATATATATATATATATATATATATGTATATATATATGTATATGTATATTTATGGTCACCGTGGTTTTAAAAAAAAATAATCTTGTAACAATCCATAGGATAAAAATTAGAACGGTTTGTATTGGAATAAACTGTTTTGCAAAACTGTGAGTTTCCTACACTGGAAATCTGAATATAAACAGAGATTAGGTGACCATGTCAGGGGACTGCCATAGAAGAAATTTTTACATATGAATAAACAATTCTTTAAAGAAAGTTATAGATTATTAATAACCATATGAAACATTGCTCAAAATTATTTATAATATAAGAAATGCCAGTCAAAACAACTCTGAGGTTTCACATTATATTTACCAAATTGGCAAATATAATAAAAAGTAATGAGTGTTATAAAGGGTATGGGACTACAGACACATTAATGTACTGTTGGATCTAGGGATTAGCCCAACATTTTGTAAATCAGATAGAATTATTCAGAAAAAAAAAAAAAAAAAAAGGAATTTAAATGACCATACTCTTTGACCCAGAGGCCCCACTGCTAGACATATACTTCAAGAAGGTCAAAGATTAAATGAAAGATTTCATATTTGTGAACATTTTGTTCATAGTAGAAATTCATATAATAGCTAAGTACTAGAAATAAAATAGATATCTATTCAGTAAAGAATGACTAGACACATCGTGATACATGAATGTAATGAAATAAATTATAAATATGAAGAATTAAAATAAAGATTGGGAAAATCATATAAACGATTATAAATTGAGGGAAACAGAACCAAACAAATAATTTGTACAGTTGCTAGAACTTTCAAAACAGAAAGAACAATAAAATGAAACTAAATAGAATATAAATACAGTGACCATGCTCAGTCCTAGAGAAAAAGTAAGAAAACATACTTCTCTACCTGTGTTGATGTATATAGAACATAGTATCAGACGTGTAGCTAATTGCCCACAATATTCCGGAGAGTGGTTTGAAGCAGGTTAAAACGTAAACAGGAAGTATTTTTTTTTTCTTGAGGCAATTGAGGTTAAGTGACTTGCATAGGGTCACACAGTTAAGTGTCTGAGGCCAAATTTGAACTCAGATCCTCATGACTTCAGGACTGGTACTCTATCCACTACACCACTGGCTGCCCCCGGGAAGTATTTTAAAAATAAAATATAGTAAAACATAGATAATGTTGATATGAGATTTTTTATGAGTCAATATGCACCTACAGAGATCTTTATATGTGAGTTAGAAGTCCCTATTTGTATTTGAGTTCAACAGTACTAGTATGGAACATAGACTATATTGTCAGATGCAGTAAATATGGTATTTGGTGTTGCTGAACTTTTTTTTTTTTTTTTTTTTTTTCATTTTAATTGTCATCACAAGGGTTGATTTTTCCGGGTAAGGATGCAGTTTTTTGCATTGACAAGGAGGCTGTTCTGCAGCAGTGGGATCAGCCTCAAATAGAAAAACATATTAAGCATCCCTGTGGGCCACATATTGACTTAGTTTTAAATAATGTAATTTTTTTCTGTGTTTTTAAATTTATATTTTTAATATTTATTTATATATGTATATATGTATTATATTTATTTTTAGATTATTTATATTTACTTTTTGTTTTTTAATTTATATTTATTGATCCTGTTAAATATTTTCCAATTAAGGCTACACTCAGGAATGTTATAGGCTTCATGTTAGAGATTTCTACTCTAGAAGTCTTCCCACAGTGTTTTATGAATCTTAGTTCATGGAATCATAATATATAGCTCTTTTTTAAAAAATAAATTAAAAAACCCACACAGCTAAACTGAACTCTCATTTAATGAGGAATGATATTTAAACTATTATTTCACTTAAAGTTATTGTATTTGTATATATTCCTGTCATAGATGATGGATATAGCAAATCAAAACACAAGGCAAACAAATATCTTTATATGACTCAGTGGTATCCAGTTTTTTGTATGAAATATTCACTCTTAGGAATATGTAGATGCATATACTTTTTATGTGTCTTAAGAGGAGCATATCCATTTTCTAAAATGCTATCTGTCCATTTATGTATTGTACTAAACATGAAGAATTAAAATAAAGATAGGACAAATCATATAAACTATTATAAATTGAGGCAAGAAGAACCAGACAAATGATATATATTCATTTCTTTAACATTTTTCTGTTACATTTTGCTTAAGAAAAATTACTTAAATATTATATGTATTATGCTTCTATTTGGTGGTCTTTGTTTGTTTGTTTGTTTCATACATTTAGGAAAAAGGCTCAGCTCAAGAAGAAGAGGGGTGTGCCCAAGATTAATGAACAGATGCTATTCCATGGTACTAGCAGTGAATTTGTGGAGGCAATCTGCATTCATAACTTTGATTGGAGGATAAATGGTATCCATGCTGCCGTTTTTGGAAAAGGTAATTATCTAATTATCAAGATTTCAGTTTTATTTTGATTCCCACAATATAGTTCTTTCCTATTTTACATTGTAACCGAGTGTTTTAAGATCAAACAAAAAAATGTAGCTAAGCACTTCACATACCTTAAAATGCTATATAAATATTAGCTATTGCTGTTTTTATTCAAGTTTTTGGTTATTGTGCTCAAAATAAGTATCTTGAGCTACTGATTCTACCCAGAAGTCTTAGATATGCTTAGAAACATTTTTGAGGTATAGAAGGTTATTTGCTCCAGGTATGAATTAGAAGTAAAACTTATACTCTTTAACCTGATTCAGAACTATCCTGATCCCAGTTATCTTGTTGAAAATAGTCATCAAGACCAATTCTGATGGATGTGGCTCTCTTCAACAATGAGATGATTCAAACCAATTCCTATTGTTCAGTGATGAAGAGAGCCATCTGCACCCAGAGAGAGGACCTTGGGAACTGAGTGTGGACCACAACATAGCATTCTCACTCTTTCTGTTGTTGTTTGCTTGAATTTTGTTTTCTTTCTCAGTTTTTTTTTCTTCTTGATCCAATTTTTCTTGTGCAGCAAGATAACTGTATAAATATATATATATTGGATTTAACATATTTAACATGTATTAGACTACCTGCCATCTGGGGGGTAGGGTGGGGGGATGGAGGGGATAATTTGGAACAGAAAGCTTTGCAAGGGTCAATGTTGAAAAATTACCCATGCATATGTTTTGTAAATAAAAATGTTAATAAAAAAATTTTTTTAAAAGAAAAATAGTCATCAAAAAGTATTTATTAGTCAGGCATTACATGATCTTGTATCATCCTCAGCATAGTGCAAATAGACATAGTCAACATTTCATATAAAGTATATATTAAAATTGCCCAATTGTAGAGGCGGAGCATTTGCATTCTACATGAGTATAAATGTAAATATTATAGGAAGATAGTGTGGAACTAAACAAGTGATTTGCATGGTGGTGAGGAATGGTGATAAATGTCGGGAAAGAATCATTCCTTTCCTTGTGTTTAATTTTGAAAGTCTGGCTTCTCTCGAGTATTCAAGTAAGTCAGCAAGAGATGAGGAGAAAGTAAGGACCTGACAAGAGCATTTCTGATCTCTTACTTCTTAATTCTAACTTTAATGTATCTTTTTTTGTTTGTGGAAAAAAAGATGTTGAGTTGTGGTGGTCTGCCTGCTCTGCACAAATCAATAACGTGACAAGCCAGACCAAAGTGTCCCCCTAAACCTCATGTTGTTTTCTAGGCTACATTGAGTCATTTTGTTGGTCTTCTTCCTTTTTCAGACTACATTGTAGTATTGCTTTCAGTTCTGGGCATCATATTTTAAGGACAAATCATTATGTTTCCAGAAGAATGTGACCAGAGTGAATAGAAGAGAGCTGGTTACATGAGTATTAGCTGAAAGACAGGAGAAGATTTAATTTGAATAAGATTTAAGGAGGGAAGAAAGGAGAATGTTGCTGTCCTCAAGTATTTAAAGGGTTCTCATGAAGAAGAGAGAGTAGCATGGATAGAAGTAGGAGCAATGGAGGAATGTGGAAGGACGCATAAAGACTATGTCATTCTCTTTCTCCAGAGTGCTTCTAGGACCAAAAGTCATCTCACTTTTCATTAAATACAGTCAGGTTCTAGCCTACCCTTTCAGGCTTATTTTCCTATGTCTGTGTTTTAGCTCACTTGGCCTATTGGCTATTCCAGAACTTGAATCCCACCCATTACTTCCATACTTTTGCTAAGGTTGTTTTCAATAAGACTGAATTTCATTCCTTCCTCCTCTCTGACTTAAAGAATCCTTAGCTTTCTTATAATGGGGCAGCTATGTATACTATGGATAGAGTGCCATCCGTGGAGTTAGGAGAACCTGAATTAAAATCTGACTTCAGACACTTAACTAGCAAGAAGGAAATGGTAACTCACTCCTGAAGAATGCCAAGAAAATGCCAAATGGAGTTGCAAAAAATCTGACAAGACTGAATGTCAACAACAAAAAGCTTTTTTTATGGATCAGCTCAAGTACCACCTCCTATGGGAAGCCTTTTTTTAATACTCTTAGTTTATAGTGCTTTCTCTCATCTTAAATTGCCTTTTTCTTGTGTTTCTTTTTGTGTTTCTTCTGTGGAATGTAAGGTTTTTGGCAGCAAAATATTTTTTATTGTTTCTAGATTTTTATCCCCAGTGTCTAGGACAGTGCCTGGTGGTAGGTTTATTGAAAGACATTGATTTGAACTGAATGTAAGGAAAAACATCCTAATAATCAAGTAATTACTAATTACTTAATTTGTAATAATTAAGTCCAGAAGTAGAATTGGGGGGTGAATTCCTCTACTTTAAGCTGTGCATGGATAACCACTTGCTGATGTAATTGTAGATGAGGATTCCCTTTTGAACTATGACAAGTCACTACATCTCTTTTGTATTCTCACTTTATTCATTTATAAAATGAAAATATTGAATTCAATAATCTCAAAAGCTCCTTTTCAGCTCTTATTTTTTTTAATTATTCTTTATGTATAGTGTAATTGACATGGTTTCTTAGATCATTTCCATCTCTGAGATTATGCAATGATAATTTGTTGCAAAGCATTCTAGTTCAAATCTGAAAGATTTTCGAATCTCTGGATGTGTGAAGCCTGGGGAAGGAAGGAGAAAACCAACTCAGAGGATTCATTCCATTTACTTAATAATAAGGGTCAAAAGATAAGCCCAGTAATGTGGGGCTTCAAAAATCTTAAAATATTTTCAAAATAGACATCATCTTAGCAATATTATTTTTTCATATCCTTTGTATTAGAGGATCCTGCTACTTTGGTCTTTATATTTCAGCATCAAATCAGGGAAATTTTTTTCACTTCTTGAATTTAAGAGGCATAGCAAATAAAGTATTGAACTGTCACTAGATGAGAGTTTGAATTCCATCTTAAACACTTACTAGTGTAATTATAATTAAATTACTTAACCTCTCAGACACTGTTCCATCACTATAAAATGGGCCTAGGAATTCTTGCACTATCTACTCAGAATTCTTGTGAGAAAAACACTGCAAATCCTTAAAGTAAGAGATAAATAGGTAGCAAAGAGGAAGGAAGGAAGGAGGGAAGGAAGGGAGGAAAGAAGAAGGGAAGAAAAGAAAGAAAGGAAAGAAGGAAGAAAGAAAGGAAAAAAGGGAAAGAGGGAAGAAGGGAGCATATCCTAAGTGTTTACTGTAGGCCAAGCACTACCAAGGGTAAACAAATTAGTCCCTGCCCTTAAGAAGCTTACATTCTAAAGAAGGAAGAGAGACTATTAAGAATAGTTGAAAAGGCAGGAAAGGGAGGAGAGACTAATAATGAACATGGCAGGAACAATCTGGGCCCAGCAAGATTAGAGCCAGGGAACCCATGAGTGAAGATCAAGGTTCCAGGGTGGAGAAGATAGAGATAATGCAAGTAGAGAGAGCAAGGAAATTCCATAATTGCCCTATAATGTTATTTCTTCAGCATTATTAGCTTTTGAAATTATTTTAACAGGTAAATAGTATAGTGGATAGAACACTGGTTTTGGAATCAGGAAATCCTGAGTTGACATCAGGTACCTGATTTGATCCTGGGCAAGTCATTTTACCTCAGTTTTGCCTCAGTTTCCTCCTATGTAAAATGAGGATAATAATAGCATCTACATTACAGAGTTGACTGTGAGTATAAAAGCAGATAGAGTACTTTGTTAACCTTAAAGGGATATGAAAATACGAAGTTTCTTCTTTTTTTTTTTTTTTTTTGACCAAGTACAAAATCTTATTCTTAATAGATACACTGTAGATAGATTTCATCATGGGATGATAGGACTTTGGAGGTATTTTATCCCCCTGAGAACAAAAGGCCCTGGGAAGTTAAATGACACAACTAGTAAATAAACTAGCCGGCATTCAGACCCTGGTTCTCTGGTTCCAAACTCTGTCTCTTTATAGCAGATACCCTTTCTCCATAACACAGCAGTGAGTGCCTCTTACTGCAGGATCCCCAGCAGGTAGTAGAAGGTACTGTCCGGGTAGAGCAGGAGCAGCAGGAAACAAGATCATTAGAGACATAACACTTCACATCATCATGACTCCAAGAAAATGATTTCACTCTTCTCCCCCTCCCCTGCCCATCTCTCAAGCCGCACTTGCCTCATTTATGGAAGAGTAATAATAACTGCCTGACCTACCCCATGTGCCTGCTGCGGGGCCCCACGGGAGGGTGCCGGCACAGACAATGTGAGCCTTAAAGGGCTGGGATGGAGCCAAGTTAGTGTTTCCTCCCTGGCACACGGCTACGACAGGTCCTTTGCTGTCTATTTTACTCCCTTGCCAATCAGAAAATGGTTTTCCTCCTGTTCACTCAGTCTCTGGAATAATGATGGCTTTTTTGTCCTTTTCCCTTAAGGGACCTATTTTGCCAGAGATGCTGCTTACTCCAGTCGCTTCTGTAAAGACGACATGAAGCACGGGTCCACTTTCCAGATTCATGGTGTCAACTTGCAGCAGCGACACTTGTTCAGAACATATAAATCCATGTTTCTTGCTCGAGTGTTAATTGGAGATTACATAAATGGAGACTCCAAATACATGCGCCCTCCTTCCAAAGATGGAAGCTTTGTCAATTTATATGACAGCTGTGTAGATAATACCTGGAATCCAAAGATCTTTGTCGTTTTCGATGCCAATCAGATCTATCCTGAGTATTTAATAGAATTCCATTGATCTGTTGTCTAAGTGGTAATTCTGGATGGTTTTTTGCCTCTTTGTCAAAGGAATTGATATATCTGTTATACAGTCCCTAAGTGTTTAGTAATCTGACCAACTTTTGAAACAGATGTGAAGAGTGGCTTCTACCTTAAAGACTCACTGGGCCTTATGTATTTCTTTCAAAGGACTAGTTAGGAAATTAATGATACTTTTGCCTTTTAAGAAATAAGGTAGCAAAGAAGCTTATTCAGAGCGGAAATAGAGCTCAGTTAACTTAAGCATTCAAAAGTTTTGAAAGTTTACTTGTCTGTTAACAGAATGTGATATTTCAATTTAAAGGCTAACAAATTCCTACACTAAGTCTTTGGAAGAAATACAGATCTTGGCATAAATGTACTGTGCTGTAATTTCCAAACTTTTGTAAGAATTTACCCTTTTTAATGTTAACTCTCATGTTGTGCTGCTTTGTGTGCTTTCTGGAGAGTGAAATTTCAAACTCTGTAGATTAAACAGATGAGAAATAGCCACAGTGCTATCACAGAAGTTGATAGAGCAAAGCTAAGGTGCAGTGCACTACTGTTTCAGATTTCCTTGGGAAAGCATGCTGCAAGGCCCAGACTTGCTTATATTGTTCAGTGTTCTCTCCTCCAGCTGAATTGACTAAGACTGTAGGCCACTGAGCCTACCATACATTCACAGCTCCTTGGGAGCTGTCTGCACCAAATCCTGCTGCACAAGATGTATATCCTGTTCTGAAAAGTGTGACTTTTTAATTTATTGCTCTGAACTCCCTTTTCCCTGTTTGTTTATTGGAGTGTCTTCTGTGAACTTCTGAGATTTATCTCTTTCCTAATATTCCCTTGTGATTTATGTAACTTAGTTACATTTTGATTCTGTGTGTCTCCATGTTGTATTAATACAAAGTTTGTAGCACTTTGGAAAGTTTGCTATGTACTTGTAAGTAGCAGTGGACAATCTTTTGAAAACTTAGGTACAATTCACAAATCCACTTTATGGAGGCCTTTTCTACATTCCATCTATTTTGATATTTCATTATAAGGAAGAGCTGGTGCCAAACTTTTCCTTGAAAACTTTTCTCAGCTTATATGAACACTTTGAGGTGTTGTTGTTTCTACATTAGCATCATTAGACATTTTCAGCCTGAGGTTAAAACTCACTTCCCAGCAAGATCTGATCTAACAACCTATGGTCTGTCCCTATGTCATAGTATGGGCTGGTAAGGTTGTCGTAATGAAATATGTGAAGAGTGAGATTAGCGTTGATTGATCTTCAGGAGTCATATTTTCCCCAAGTTTTTCTAATAACTGACTGCATGTATATGCAACACCTAAAGGAAATACTCTATATGATACCTACTTTGAAACACTTGTCTTCTTGCCTCAAGCTTGTAGACCAATCAGCCAGTATAGATGAAGCGAGCTAAGAATTATAAAGGTAATTGTGATAGAGGGAAACAATGAGAAAACAAATTGTAAATGAATTGTTGGGCAGTCATTCTGTGTTGACAAGGTGATGGCTAATCGAGGGAAGGGAGAAATAATATTACTGACATTAGGAATTCAGGGTAAGATTGTTTTGCAAAATAAGCAGTTATATTTGTCCCTTGAAAAATTTTCTCATTTTCCTCTCTCCAGCAAGGCATATCTTTCAACCTCAGGATGAATGCTTTTCCCATTGCTTCCATAACCATCATAATGGTGTAAATAAGGTGGAAGGTTGAGGTCTCCCTTCTCAAAATTGTGTTCAAATCCAGGTTATCTGTGAGGCCAATGTGGGGTCCCAACAAAGCAGTGTACAGTAATTCTGAGCTTAACCAGTTGACTTACATAAAGTAACCATTTCAAAAGAAGGCAAGGAAAGATATGTTTTATCTTGCCTAAATTTGCTGAGAAGACACTGCAATTTTTTTTTGTTGGTACATTCTGTTTTGACATGACAGATATTTCCCAGTAAATACATAACTCTCACTACAAAGTACATTCCTCAAAGCATGCTATCCAGAACAGGATAAGCCTGATGGCAAGATTATGTCATGTTACATGATAGTTTTTATATTTGTAGCTGTGAACAGACCCAATTAAGCCTGAATACAGAATTAGAGGCTTTTACAAATGTTACTTCTTGGGTTTTTTTTTTTTCTTCAAAAAAGTTGAATTGGGAATATCATCCACAATCAATGAATAAAATGATGCCTGGACTCATCCATTTACTGTCCTTTTAGTGAAGAAAAGATTGTCCTAAGTTAACAGAATATTTTAAATGTACTTAGTTGAATGGTGTGAATTCCTGTTTTTTGTAATTTTCCTTCTTGGAATGTGATGAGATAGAAAGCAAACGAGTTTGTAGGAAAACATCATTTAATGAAGCTTTTGGTGATGAAATGAGCAGTTTTTTTCAGAAAATGAGCACATTTCATGTTCAGAATGTAGATGTTGCTAGTAAGGAATTTGGAGACATTTTGATAGACTAAATAAAGTGGTTTTACGCAATTTGTTGAAGTATTCTTTATTTTTGAGTTATGTATGTGTGCTGAATTTGTGACTGTGCATGTATTGTCCCTTTCTTCACCATGCAGTATGTAATCTTATCCATTTAGTTCAAACTTATAATGCTTCCGGGGAGTTTTTAGTTTTAACTTTCACATTCATCCTTAAAGGTGATGGATTTGCCTTATCTTTACTTGATCCTTTCTAAGTAACAGTTTATCTCAAATAACTTGTGCAGAGAACCTTTCTCCTTTTTGAAAATCTCCAAACAGATCCATGCCTACAGTCACCTTGACTATTTCAGAGCAGCAACCTTACAGATATGCTTTCATCCTACTGCATAGCCTACCTCCTCCCTGAGATTGTAACATAGGATTAGCTTAAAGGAACTTCCAAGTAATCCTCTGGACATACCTACTATGTATTTAGTACTTATTTTTTGACACTTACTACCTCTATACCGTGATGAGGAACCAAAATGGAAAGTAATGGAGGATGTCTTTCATAGCTGAGAAAAATGAGACAAAAAGATATGGCATATCCAAAGGTGTAGGGCATTTAAAAAATGAATTAAAATCATATCTAAGCCCTTGTATCCATTTAGCTAACTATTAAGAGATAGTATTCCCCCCCACACACACCCTGAGCTTTACTACGTGTGGTATCCTTTCAAATTTGTCTGGGTAGTTGAACTAAGGTGCTTACCACATAGCACTTAGAAGCAGACAGAAAGCAATCATTAAAACATCATGAAGTCACAGGATCACAAAATACAGCTTCCACATTAAAGGAGCAGAAAGTTGAGAATATGATATTCTGGAAGCCAAAAGAGTGAGGATTACAATCAAGAATAACTACCCAGCAAAACTAAGTATAATCATTCATGGGGGGAAAAAAAAGGATATTGAAATGGAGGACTTCTGATAAGGAGAGCAGAGCCAAATAGAAATTTTGAAATTTTTTGAAATTCTAAATATAAGACTCACAAGAAACATAAAAAGGTAAACATGAAAGAGAAATCACAAGGGACTCCAAAAGATTAAACTTCATATCTGAAGATAATATGTAGAACTTTTTAAGAACTTTATTAGATTGGTTAGAAGAATCTAATATAGACAGCACCAGAATGAAGTGATTATGTTGGGATGATATTTTTTTAATGGGTGGGCAAACAAGAAGGATGTTTTGAGATAAAGAGGAAGGAAGAAGAAAAAAGAAGAAAATTATCTCACATCAATTCTTGCATTCAAGGAAGAGCCTTTATGGTGGAGGGGGAAATGGTGGAGAGATAAGCATTGCTTGATCCTCACTCTCATCAGAATTGATTTAAAGAGGGGGAAACAAATATATATACTCACCTGAGTATAGAAATGTGTCTCAACCAAACAGGGAAATATGAAGAAGACATAAGACAAAGAGGGGGATTTAAAAACGGGGGCACATGGGTAAAGGAAAGTAGATAATGGTCAGAAGCAAAAAAGACTTTAGAGGAGAGACAATGTAAAAAGTGAGAGGGAAGGATAAATTGAAGAAAATGAAATGGAAGGAAATGTACAATTAATAATCATAATTGTGAATGGGAATTGTAAATATTTGCCCATAAGGCAGAAGCTGATAGCAAAATGCATTAGAAAACAGAGGTTATTTACAAGAAACATACTTGAAACAGAGATACACAGATAGTTAAATTAAGGAGTGGAGCAGAAACTATTATGCTTCAACTGAAATAGAAATAAAGTGGTAACAATTTTGTCTCAGACAAAATAAAAGCAAAAATAAATCTAATTATAAGACATAAGCAGGGAAGCTATACCTGTAGGGTCCAAAATAGTCCAATATATAAGAAAAACTACTGAAGCAGAGATATAAGCTAATAGCATTTTATTAAAGGATCCATGGCTTTCTCTAAGGAGATGGACCTTAAATCTTTTTCATGATCTGAGATGCCTCTGGTTCTCAGAACCTTGTTTTTTTGTTTTTTTCTTATATAGGGATATAGGAGAATGAGGTCACAGGTTGGGTAAAACTTGGTATATCTCTGTCATAACATGGATAAGTTTCTCATGCTGGGCAAGAGGAGATGGTATAAGTACACACATACCAAAAACAAATTAAAGAACTTTCCATACTATGTCTTCTACTCTAGGCTTGGATATGGAACTTGAACAAAACACGATAGAGATATCTTTGCAAGCATTCTTGTGGTTGTGCAAGTGGACTTTGTAACTGATAAACAAATAGTGAACATTGGATTAAAGTTTGAGACCTCCTAAAAGAACCTATCTTATCTAACTATCCCCATATAATTTATGCAAAATATCAAATTAGTTAATACTAATTAAAATAGAGTAGGGGTCCAGATGAATCATTTCTCACACATCTTTCTAAAAGGTATTATAGATGATAAAGTAAAATCAATATTAAGCATCTATTCACTAAATGGCAAAACATCTAAATTATTAAAGTAAAAGTTAAGTGAATTGTCAAAGGAAATAGTAAAACACTAACTACTGGGGGAGACCTCAACTTTTTCCTCAGAACCAGACAAATTTAACCATAAAATAAATAAATTAAAGGGATGAATACATTTTTAGAAAAGTTAAATATAATCATTTTCTGGAGGAAATTGAATGGGAATAAAAGGAACATGCCTTTTTTTCTCAGCTGACATGCCATCTTTGCAAAAATTGACTGCATACAAGGGAATAAAAATCATACAACAAAATGCAGAAAAGCAGAGATATTAAATGCACCCTTTCCAAACCACAATACAACAAAATTTACTTTCAAAAAATACCCATAGAAGCACAGATTTAAAATTAATTGGGAAGGCAGCTAGATAGTATGATGGATAGAGAACTAATCCTAAGGTCAAGAGGACCTGAGTTCAAATCCATCTCAGACAATTATCTATGTGTCCTTGAGTAGTCATTTAACCCTGATTGCCTATAAAAATTTTAATTAGAAACTAAATGTAATCCTAAAAAATAAGTGAGTCAAAGAACAAATCATATAAACAGTCAATTCATTAAAGAGAACAACAATAATGAAAGAATATTCCAAAATTTTTGTGATACAGCTAAAGCACAATGTACGGGGAAATTTATATCTCTAAACATTCACATCAATAAAACAGAGAAGGAACAGATCAATGAATTGGACATGAGCTAAAAAAAAAAAATCCTAGAAAAAGAACAAATTGAAAATTCTCAATTAAATACCAAAATGAAAATCATGAAAATCTAAGGGAAGATTTTAAAAAATTTAAAACAAAAAAGCCTAGAGGCAGGTTTTACTTTTTTTTTTTTTTTAAAGCCATTGGTTAATTCAATTTAAAAGAAAGAAGAAAGCTAAATTACCAATGTCAAAAATTAAAAGGGTGTATATACTAACTATAATGAAGATGAAATTGAATTATTTTGCTTCATTATATTCCAGTGCAACTGATAATCTAAGTGAAGTGGATAAGTATTTATAAAAGTATAACAGATTAACAAAAAAAGAAATAGAAGATTTTTAATAATCCTATTTTAGATAAAGTTAATTTGACAAATTCCCTAAGAAAAAAGATTCCCTAAGAAAACAAACTTCTAGGATTAGATAAATTTACAAGTGAATTCTCCTAATGTTTAAGGAACTGTTAATCCCAATACTATGTAAACTATTTGAAAAAATAGGTTAAGGAGTCCTACCAAAGTCTTTTTATGATACAAATATGGTGTTGATGTCAAAACCAAGGAGAGCAAAAAGAGAGAAAGAAAACCAATTTCCTTAATGAATATATTTGTGAAAATGCTAGCAAGGCCCATATCATAAAGATCACACAATATAACTATGTAGGATTTATACCAGGAAAGCAGGCTGATTCAATATTAAGAAAACTATGAGCACAATTAACCACATAAATAACAAAATTCATATGATTATATCAATAGATACAGAAAAAGCTTTTGACAAAATACAATACCCATTCCTATTAAAAACAATAGAAAACATGGGATTTAATGGAACCTTTCTTAAAATAAGTAGTATCTACCTAAAAAGCATTATTTGTAATGGGGGATAAACTTGAAGCCTGCATAATAAGATCAGGAGTAAAACAAGGATGCTGTTATCTCCACTATTATCAATATTGTATTGGAAAGGCTAGCTGTAATTATAAGATAAGGAAAATTGTAAGAACAAAAATAGGCAATGAGGAAAGAAAGCTATCACTCTTTGCAGATAATATATAATATCATATAACTTAGAAAACCAATTAAGAAACTAGGTGAAATAATCAACAACTTTAGCAAAGTTGCAGAATATAAAAGAAACTTCCATAAATCATCAGTATTTGATATGCTATTAACAAAATTCAACAGGAAGAGTTAGAGAAATTCCATTTGAAATAACTGTAGACAATATTAAAAATACTTAGGAATTTACCCAATGAGACAAACCCAGGATTATATGACCACAATTAATTAAAATCAGATCCAAACAATTGGAGAAATATTAATTGATCATGGGTTAGGTGAACCAAGTTTAAAAAATGGTAATTTTGCCTAAGTTAACCTACATATTCAGTGCCATACCAATCAAACTGTCAAAGAATTTAGAGCTAAAAAAATAATAACAAAATTCATCTGGAAGAACAAAAAGTTAAGAAAATTTAGGGAGTCAATGAAAAAAACATGTCAAGAAGGAAAGCCTTACAATAACAGATATCAAACTACGTTACATAATAGTAATCATGAAAACAATCTGGTACTGGCAAAGAAATGGGCTTTTGGATCCATGGAATAGAATAGATACACTATGTGTGTGTGTGTGTGTGTGTGTGTGTGTCGTGTGTGTGTGTGTGTGGTGTCCATTAGCAAACATAGTAATCTAGTATTTGATAAACTCAAACATCCAAGCTTTGGGGTAAGAACTCATCATTTCGCAAAAATTTCTAGGAAAAACTGGAAATCAGTTTGGAAGAAACTAGGCATAGACCAACTGGATAGTACAGTAGATAGAGTTCCAGGCCTGGAGTCAAGAAGACTTATCTTCCTGAATTCACATCTGGCCTCAGATACCTCCTCGCTGTGTGACCTTGGGGTAAGTCATTTAACCCTATTTGCCTCATTTTTCTCATTTGTAAAAGGAACTGGATAAAGAAATGGAAAATTATTCTAGTATTTTTGTTAAAATAACCTCAAATGGGCTCACAAAGAGTTAGACACAGGTTAACTCACAGCAGTAGGTATAGACCAACATCTCATATCATTGACCAAAATAAATAAAAATGGATAATAGACACAAAAGATTGATATAAATAAATTAGAGGAGCATAGAAAAAATTTGCTTGCCTGATTATGGATAAGGATAAACAAGGATAGAGAAGATCATGGGAAGTAATAATTTTGATTACATGAAAATAACTTTTTCCACAAACAAGTCTAATGCTGCTAAATTTAGAAGAAAAATGGGAAATGGCGAGGGTAATTTAGAGCTAACTTGCCCTGATATAAAGACCTCATTTTTCAAATATAGCGAATCAAAATTTATAAAAATACAAAAATTTATAAAAATCCATTCTCCAATTGATAAATGGTTAAAAGATATAAACAGATACTTTTCACAAGAAGAAATCAAAGCTATCGATTATCAATATAAAAATTCTCTAACACACTATTAATTAGAGAAATACAAAATTTAAAACTCTGAGATTCCACCCCATAACTGTCATATAGGCTAACATGACAGAAAAAGAAAACAATAAATGGAAAAATAGGGATGCTATTTTGCTGTTGATGGAGTTAACTGATCCAACTGTCATAGAGAACAATTTGGAACTATGCCTAAAGAGCTATAAAACTGTTCATACCTTTGACTCACCAACACCATTACCAGGTTTATATACCAAAGAGATAAATGAAAAGAAAAAAGGAACTATATGTAAAAAAATATATATATTTATAGCAGTTCTTTTTATGATGGCAAAGAATTGGAAATAAAGAACAGACCCATCAACTGCGGAATGACTGAATAAGTTGTGGTCTATGATTGTGATTTAGTCCTATTGTACTATAATAAATGATGAGAGGTTGGAATGAAGAGGTTGAAATGAATATCATCATTCTGTCAAGCTCTGTTGTACTCCCTAGTTGATTCTTGCTTTTTCTCATTTCATTTCCCTCTCTCTGTTTCCTGTTTCTTTCACTCTGTCATATCATAGATCTAAGATTGAAAAGAGATCACAGTAGTTCCTTGAATGTATCAAGTTCTGAGATAAATCAAAGCCATGAATTGAGGAATAAAACATTTTTACATGAGGTAACAGGGTAGCAAAACTGCCACCCTGGGGGATGTTCAGTGGATCTTCCAAACTAGAGATCCAAGGAAAAATCTTTTATGTCCTTAGAAAGGAAGGAGGAGAAGGCAGAAGCATGAAATAGCAAGACCTACTTACAAGGTAATAACACCTGATCATGAGATCCCAACCATTACTGGAAATCTGAGGAAAGAAAACCACTTCATTCTGAATGTTTTGTCCTTTATGTCATGAATTCCAATGAAAGGGAGCAAGGACATCAAAGGCCTAGATCCAGCTTGAGCCAAGTTCCTCAACAAGGCAACATCTCAAGATGAGAAGTAAGGTGAGACTTAGCTCAGCCTAATCTCATTATCTTATAGATGTACAAGGACATTGTTGGAATTTTGACATTGTTAGAATGACCAAGAAGTTGTGATACTCCATATTTCAATTGGTATTAACAATTTTCTGAACAATTTTATCAATACACCTTTTGATTCTGAGAAGGTGGAATCTTCTCAGTAAATCACTAACCAGCTTGACATTCAATAGTATGGGAAAGGGGAAAGAGACTGATCAATATATTAACAAGAATTTGTTGGGGACAGTCTTCAGCAAGCAGACATTGTACAGAACAGAGGAGCACAAGGAAGAAGTAAAAAGGGAATGGTCCATTCCATAGGAAACAAAAAGAGCACCTATCTCCTACCGCAGTCCTCTAATGTGGATGAGGATTCAGAATAGTTTCTAGTGACTTCTCTGGTTCAAATGATCCTCAGATTTTCCTTTTCTGTTAAGATGTCTTACAAAACAGATAATATAAATTCCAGTTTGCTTTGTTAATATCCAAATCAGGTAGTGAGAGCTTAAACCTAATAAGAATATGAGATTGGAAACTTCCAGACCAGAGAATTTATATTTTGCCATACTCTTTGCAGTTCCTATCTTATCTAACCAGATATTTGGACATTGCCAATAGACTGAAAGGAGAATCTATGTGTCAACTGCTTAATTTCCATTCTCTGGTTTCAGCCAGAAGCAGCTACAAAGTGAAAAATAAAACAAAATAAATTAAAAAGAATCTATGAGAATCTGATATGTAGCATGTTTCTTAGTTATGAATTTGATAATTGCCAATATAGCTAAGGCTAAGGCTAAACTCTATCATCATTTAACTTCCAGTGTTCATTTATTTCATTCTTCACTTCAGATTCAAGTTCTAGAAAAAAGAGGAATTTCAGTTTATCACCTATATTTGCCTTGTAATGTAGGTTAGCACATCATCATGTTGATTTATTTAGGAAATTCAAATACAAACTGAAAAAACAGAAAATTCTGAACCCAATTCTTATATTTGACATATACTGTCTGATCATATTAATATTAAATTTTCACCAAAACCAAAATCTAGTTGTTTACTCATCCCCTTTTCACAAAGATGAGGTTCTCCTAAGGAACTAATAACATAAGAACTTTTTATAATAAGATGACCTCAGAGATTGCCAGATTAACTTCAATAGTAAGAAATGGTTCTGGGATAAGATATATAAGTATATTGATAATCAGTCGCAAAAAACTGTGTATCAAATAAGTTGTTTGTAATAATAGATGTTTGTATTTCAAGGCATGCTCAATACCCAGGTGGTAATTCCAAACTAAATAATAAACTCAAATAAATTTGACTTTTCCCATTTAGGTTGCACAAAACATTCCATAAATTACTTCCCTCTAAGGAAACTGATTATATAAAAATCTTTTCCTTCAAACAAAACTGAAGCTGTTCTTATCTAGTCTTTTATTATTATTTTTCCCACTTAATAGTATCTTATTTTTTTCCCAACTACATGTAAAGATGGTTTTTGACATTACTTTTATGAGATTTTGATTTCTATCTTTTCCCTTTCTCCCTTTTCCCTATTCAAGATGGTAAGCAATCTGATATAGGTTATACATGTACAATCATATTTTAATTTTAATTTAATGTAATTTTTTTTCTAAGGCAATTGGAATTAAGTGACATGTCCAGGGTCACACAGCTAGGAAGTATTAAGTCTCTGAGACTAGTTTTGAACTCAGGTCCTTCTGACTTCAGGGCTGTTGCTCTATCCACTGTGACACCTAACTGCCCCCATGTACAATCATATTAAACATATTTTCACATTAGTGATGTTGTAAAAGAAGCATTAGAACAAAAAGAGGAAAAAGTCATTAGAAAGAAAAAACAATAACACAATAAAAAGTGAAAATAGTATATTTTGCAAGCATCATATGTAATAGGGACAAATTAGAACTATTCCCAATAAGATTAGGGGTGAAACAAGGTTGCCCATTATCACCATTACTAATCAATATTGTATTAGAAATGTTAGTTCTGGCAATAAGAGAAGAAAAGGAGATTAAAGGAATTAGAGTAAGTAATGAGGGAACCAAATTACCATTCTTTGTAGATGGTATAGTGGGATTTTTAGAGAGCCCTAAAGAATCAGCTAAAAAACTATTAGAAACAATTCACAAGTTCAGCAAAGTTGCAGGATACAAAATAAATCCACATAAATCAACAGCATATTAACAAAGTATAACATCAAGAGATACAAAGAGAAATTCCATTTAAAATAACTGTTGATAGTATAAAATATTTGGGACTCTATTTGCCAAGGGAAAATCAGGAATTATATGAACTCTTTCCACACAAATAAAGTCAGATCTAATCAGCTGGAAAAAAACTCAAGTACTCATTGGTAGGCTGAACAGATATAATAAAAATGACAATACTATCTAAATTAATCTATTTATTTAGTGCTATACCAATCAAACTCCCAAGAAATTATTTTATAGATCTAGAAAAAAATAATTTAAAAATTCATCTGGAAGAACAAAAGGTCAAGAATTTCAAGGAAATTAAATTTAAAAATGCAAATGAAGGTGGCCTAGCTGTGCCAGACCTAAAACTATATTATAAGGCAGTGGTCCTCAAAACCATTTGGTATAGGCTAAGAAATAGATTAGTTGATCAGTGGAATAGGACAAAATAGTCAATGACTATAGCAATCTAGTGTTTGACAAACCCAAAGGCCCCAACTATTGGGATAAGAATTTACTATTTGACAAAAACTGCTGGGAAAATTGGAAACTAGTATGGCAGAAAATAGGCATGGACCCATACCTGACACTGAATACCAAGATAAGGTCAAAATGGATTTGTGATTTAAACATAAAGAGTGATATAAGCAGATTAAAAGAACAAAGGATAGTTTACCTCTCAGATTTGATAAGGAAGGATTTTGTGAGCAAAGAAGAACTGGTACTCATTATTGAACACAAAATTGATGATTTTGATTATATTAAGTTAAAAAGTTTTTGTACATACAAAACTAATGAAAAGTATAAAGCCCGGGCTAACTCCCTGGAGGCCTCAGGATCAGCTTCAGGTCTTTAGGAGAAGTGAAAGAAGCAGGCAAACTGCCACAGGCTCACCAAAGGTGTATCCTAGATTTTCCAGTCCCAAGTCACCAACTTCTCTCCTCCTCATCCCGCCACAAAGTGAGTCTGGCCTCACCCCACCAGTAATCCTTGCCTACATTAGATTATCTTAACACCAAACATTCACCCCACATCAACTGTGAGAAGAGCCATTTATCCAAACATATGCTAATAGAGTCATTGTCTCATATGGATTAGGTGATTAGCCTTAAGTGCTTGGTTGTCTGATTCAAGCACAACTTTTTGGAGTTTCAGCCCTCTATAGACAAGATTAGAAGGGAAGTAATAAATTGGGAAAATATTTTTACATTTAAGAGTTCTGATTCTCATTTCTAAAATATATAGAGAATTGACTCAAATTTATAAGAATTCAAGCCATTCTCCAATTGATAAATCGTCAAAGGATATGAACAATTTTCAGATGAAGAAATTGAAACCATTTCTAATTATGTGAAAAGGTGTTCCAAATCACTCTTAATCAGAGAAATGCAAATTAAGACAACTCTGAGATACCACTACACACCTCTCGGATTAACTAAAATGACAGGAAAAGATGATGACAAATATTGGACGGGATGTGGGAAAACTAGGACACTGATAATTGTTGGTGGAGTTGTGAATGAATCTAACCATTCTGGAGAACAATTTGGAACTATGCTGAAAAGATTATCAAACTGTGACCCAGCAGTATTACTACTAGGCTTATATCCCAAAGAGATCTTAAAGAGGGAAAGGGATCCACATATGCAAAAATGTTTGTGGCAGCCCTCTTTGTAATGGCAAGAAACTGGAAACTGAGTGGATGCTCATCAGTTGGAGAATGGCTGAATAAATTATGGTACATGCATGTTATGGAATATTGTTGTCCTGTAAGAAACAATCAGCAAGATGATTTCAGAAAGACATGGAGAGACTTACATGAACTGATGCTGAGTGAAATGAGCAGGACCAGGATTTCCTTCTACAAGGCAAAAGCAAGATTATACTATGATCAATTCAGATGGATGTGACTCTTCTCAATAATGAGATGATTCAGGCCAGTTCCAATAGGCATGTGATGATAAGAACCATCTACACCCAGAGAGAGAGGACTGTGGGAACTGAGAGTGGATCTCAACATACCATTTTCACTTCTTTTGTTGTTTGTTTGAATTTTATTTTCTTTCTCATTTTTTTCCTTTTTGATCTAATTCTTCTTGTGCATTAAGATAATTATATAAATACATATGCTTATATTGGACTTACATATATTTTAACATATATTGGATTACTTGCCATCTAGGAGAGGGAGTAGGGAGAAGGAAGGGAAATTGGAACACAAGGTTTTGCAAGGGTCAATGGTGAAAAATTATGCTTGTATATATTTTGAAAATAAAAAGCTTCAATTAAAAAAAAAGAAAACAGTGTGCTTTGAACTGCATTCAAATTCCATAGTTTTTTTCTATGAATGTGGATAACATTTCCCATCATGAGTCTTTTGGAATTGTCTTAGAGCATTGCTTTACTGAGAGGAGCTGTCTATCAAAGTTGGATTGATACACAATGTTATTGTGACTATGTACAATGTTTTCCTGGTTTTGCTCTCTTCACTATCAGTTCATGTAAATATTTCCAGGTTTTCCTGAAATCAGCCTGCTCATCATTTCTTACAGAACTATAGAATTCCTTTACATTTATATAACCCATATTGGTTAGCCATTTTGTATTGATATCATTTCAATTTCCAATTCTTTATCAGTACAAATAATTTTTGTATATGTGGGTCCTTTTTTTTTTTTTCTTTTTTATGATCTCTTTGGCATTTAGACCTAATAGTGATTGGTGGATCAAAGGGTATGCACAATTTTATAGCACCTTTGGGCATAGTTCTAAATTGGAAGTGGTTGGAGCACTTCATAACTCCATCAAAAATACACTAGTGTTCCACTTTTCCAACATTCTCTTCAACATTTATCATTTTTCTTTTCAGTCATATTAGCCAGTCTGATTCAGTCTTAATAATTAATAGAATAGATTGGTTCCATAAAGTGTTGCATCATTATTCAATCATTCTAACATACTTAGAAATATTTTAGAAACTTATATACAACTGTATAACTAATAACAGATAACAAGACTAAATACTCATCTACTTAGTTGATTAGAATTTAGAAAGGACTAAATTTCTAGACTAAATAGCTCAAATCTCATACTTGCATCTTAGTTCAGATGTGCTCCAGAATTAGCTTTAAGATAAAGATCTGATATATTCATATAGATCATCGGACATGATTATAGAAATTTGACATAAAAGAAGAATAAAGACATATCTATACAGAGGAATATAGCTATAAGGAGAAAATGTTCCCTTATCTTGATGTAAAATCCAGACTAGAATCATATAGCTAGCCAGTTGCATTTAGCCAGGCTTAAATGGTCAGATATATTTATTCTGTGGAAATTGAGTCAGGAGAGTACTACCTTACCCCATGCCAAGAGTCATTCTTTTAGCTTTCTCTATGAGAACTCCACCTGAAGTTCATGGATGTCAACCATGAATGTCAATCAGCAACTGCTGGCCTAATAGTACTCTTTGATAATCATACCTGAAATCAGAATCTGACTTTAATAGTATCAGTTAGAGTCCTATACAGTCTTAAATATCAAGTTCCAATAATCATAGCTTTGGGTAGATTTAGTTTTCAGGATCACATATCCTTAATAACAAGTATTGACTATAATTTCACATTTATAATAGTGATATTCATCATAGAAAAAAAATCTCAACTTATATAGCCTTAAAAAGATTTGCTATGTGAGGAAGAATCAAGGAAATTAATTTAACACATCAGTATTATTCCTAAAGGCCTATGCCCAAGATTCAGAATGACTAGAATGACTTGGATGGGAAAATGAGTTAAGAGAGTCTAATCTTAGCCTTTGTAAGATCACTCTCTTAACCTTATTTCAAGGGACAGAAAGGTATCTACCAGTCTGAGATATCAGATGGTACTCTCATTGAGTTGCTGGCATTTTTCTTGAAGCCTCATGTAAGGTTGGTCCAAGGGCACAACAAACCTAAGAATGAAACTCAAAAAGATTTAAGGTCTCAAACAACAAAGCATTACTAATCATAATAAAGCTAGCTAAAAGGCCTATTTCTCTTTCTCAAAAATAGGCTAAATTTTATCCAGATGTAAAAAAGTCAGGTATTAAAAATTCATTAAATAAATTAGTTGGAAACTTTTAAACTGCCAGATCTTTATTCTTATTCAACCTTCAGTGTTAAGACTGGGGTTGGTATAAAATGTAACTAAAGTATAGACTATTCCAGATATAAATTTATGAATTCACAATAAATGTACACTATAAATTCCTAATCACCATAAATCCCTAATTACCATCCCTCTCATCAAAAAAGCATTTGCAAAAGGGAAGGAGATTCAGTTTTCTATGTGAAGCAATGCCAAAAATATAGCCAGTTTGATTAGCCTTGTTATAATAAACTTTAATAACTCAACCACTAATCTTACAATTTTCTATAAGCAATAGCAAAATAATTTTAGATATAACTTCCCCTTTGCTATAGGAAGGTACTTCAGGAGATTAATAGTTTGTAAACCTTTTTATTTTTTTAAACACTTAATCTTATAATGTAGTATTATCTAGATTAGAAAGAAGTTGTGACCCTAACAATATCTCTGCACAATATCATAAACAATATTGTGGATTTGAAACCAAACTAAACCCATTTCTAGTCAAGATATCTCAATTAAATCGAATAAATCTCTAAATTACTTTACACAGAAAGTCATTCTGAACAAACTTAAGTAACATTTACATAAAACTGAGATAAAAATTTCCTCAGTTTAATTAGATATGTTAGGTATTTTCATATCTGTAACTCATTCATAACATGTCACCAGAAGAGTTGAAACAAACTTATAACTTATGTCAGTAGTTATTATAATCCAAATAAAATATTCTTTACTCTAATAGTGTAATGTTATAATATTCAAATTAAAAGAGATTTTATTTTTCTATTTTAGTGTTACCAAGTGTACTTAATTTAACATTAACAATACCAAGAAATACATGAAAAGCTTTATCAGTTTGAATTTATACCTAAATGTTTTCTAAATGGGATCACATAGAACCTCAATTTATAGTATCAGTTATTTAGTATTACATTTTCACAAGGGCTATTTATTTAAAACATTCCATATTATGGGATTTACTTGCCAAAGATTTAAAAAATTGACAGTATATAAGGATTTTTAATTATCACACTTGGGAACACTTTGCTTATCAAAATTCTTCTAACCCTCTATAACCTATGTTGGTTTTCAAATCAAGTTACAAAATTTTCATTCTCTGAAAAAAAAAAAAAGACAATGTTAAATATCTCACTGGAAAAACAACTGACCTGGAAAATAAATACAGGAGAGATTATTTTAAAATTATTGGTCTAACAATAGCCATTGGTCTATCAAAAAATCATAATAAAAAAAAATCCTAAGCACCATCTTTAAAGAAGTTATCAAAGAAAACTGCCTTTACATTGTAGAAGCAAAGGGTAAAATGAAAATTGAAAAACTATACTAATCACCCCCTGACATTTCAAAATGAAAAACTCCCAAGAATATTATAGCCAAATTCTGGAACTCATTGCAAACATCCAGAAAGAAACAATTCAAGTACTGTGGAGCCACAGTCAGTATAACAAAAGATTTAGGAGCTTTTACATTAAAAAATCAGAGGACATGGAAAATGATAATTTAGGGGACAAAAGGAACTAGATTACAATCAAGAATTATCTATCCAGCAAAACTTGGGGGGAAGTTGGGGGAAAATGGATATTCAATGAAATAGAGGACTTTCAAGCATTTGTGATGAAAAGACTAGAACTGAATAGAAAATTTGGCTTTCAAATACAAAACTTAAGAGAAGCATACAAAAGTAAATAGGAAAGGGAAAACACAAGAGACTTAAAAGGTTAAAATGTTTACATTCCTACATGGGAGAACAATACTTGTAACTCATAAGAACTTTATCATTATCAGGGAAGTGAAGAATATGTACAGAGGACACAGGTGTGAGTTGAATATTAAGGGTTGATATCTAAAAAAAATAAAATAAAATTGAGAGGTGGTGGAGGAATGTATTGGGAGAAAAGGGAGAGGTAGGATGAGTACATTATCTCACATAAAAGGGGCAAGAAAAAAGCTTTTTTAATAAGTGAAGGAAAGGAGAAGGGTAATGAGGGGAGTGAGAAAACATTAATTTTATCACAATTGGTTCAAAGAGAGAATAATATACATACTCAATTGGGTATAGAAATCTATCTTACCCTACAGCAAAGTAGGAAGGGAAGTAAATAAGAGAAAAGGAGGAGGGCCTCACCCCCCCCCATATACATTGAGAAGATACATGTGAAATTATGTATGTAAAACATTTTCATAAAAGTCATGTCTTGAAAGAAAGCATAGATCTCCATGCCCCACTTCCCCTTTCAAGAAAAAAAAAAAAGTATGTTTCAATCTGTATTCAGTTGTGAACTACTTAGAGTGAAATGGGAAACTGAAGACTTCTCAGAATAATAACTAGGTAATTCAAGACTCAGCACCAAGGATCTCTGTTGATCATTAAGGCTTCTGGAAGAGCAAGACTTGCTCTTCTAGCAGAAATACCTGAGATAACCCCTTTGACCTTTACTTAACTGCTTAGAGAAGAACCTGACTAATAATTTAATGGCCTGGAGATATTCAAGAAGTCTCTAAATTAGTTATCTCTATTTGTTGATTGAGGAAGCCTGAGGTAAACTAAGTCTACTTGGTTATTCTAGAAACCTTTTAATTCCTCTGGCTTAATCGATTACTTACCTCTAAATAAATTTCCTTATTGTAAGGGATTGTGTGGTTTCTCATAATATCATTAACTAAGGTTGATTGAACCTATAACCTAAATTTTAGTTATGAAGGTCTGATAGGTTTGGGAAAAATTATATTCTTTGTACAAACCTTACAATAGAGTCCTCATACTAGCTCAAACACACCTGCAAGCATTTGCAAAACTGACCACCATAAATTTAGGCAAACACACCTGCAATAAGTAAAATATGTTGGCTTGACTAGAATTTAGCAAACCTTTGCTACTTCCATCTAAGCAGGCAGTGAAAATTAACCAGATGAGGGGAGGGAGTCATGGATTCCTAAGCTTTTTGACTATTTAAATCATTTCTTGGCCTTTGTAGAATAGGCTCCCCTCTCTCTGAGACTCCCAGTGAGTGGACTGCCCCCTTCTCACAAAATTCTAATAAAGCTTCTGTTCTTCATTTTGAGAAATCTCTGAGTAGTCATTCTGAATTAGATGCTCCCAAAAAAATCTAGAAGGACTTCCATGAAGCGAAATGTACTGTGTTCAAAATATGATCTGCTGTGAACTTAGCTAAATTAATTCAATGATCCAAGATAACTCTTTAGGACTTACGATGAAAAATATGATCCATCTCCTGGGAAAGAATGGATTGTGTCTAAATATTTGAAACATGTTTTCTTGCTTTTCTTTTTTCTATGTTTTCTTTTATTACATGAGTAATATGGAAATGTTTTTCATGATTACATATGTATAACATAACAAATTGCTTGCCTTCTCAAATGTGGGTGGAATAGGGAGGAAGAAAAAGAGAATTTGTAACTCAAAGTTTTAAAAATGAATGTTAAAATTTATTTTTACATGTAACTGGAAAAATAAAATGCTAAATAAATTCAAAAGAGAAAAAATGAAATTACAACTAAGAAGATTGCAAAAAATGAATTTATTCTCTGACTACTTACATGAATGGCACACTTGTTCATACCTTCTCAGCATGGTAGAGCACCTGAAACTAGCACAGGGGTATTCAGACAAATTGTTAAGGACAAGACGGGCTTCTTTTTATATTTTCCCTCCAGTTTCTACTTCTTTTTTCAAATCTTTCAAATCTATTACTCAGAATATACAACTTTCTTTTATCATTTCAACCCAAACCCATTGCTTACTACACCTTACTTTCCTAAGCTATATAGTTAATTTAAAAGTAAACTGCTGAAATTCTAAATTGGTTGCCTTTAAGGGCATTATAGAAAAATCTTTTTCAAAGTGTGTCTTAAAGAGCAAAAACTTATTTTGCATTTTTGAAAACATATTTCCCTGACGGGGATAAAGGCAGTTCCCTAGATTTAAATGGAATATGATGTACAAACTTTAATTTTGGGATCCAATTAAATCTGAATTTATAAACTTTTAGTATTCAAGTTCATTTTCCAACCAATTTTTTAAACCTAAAAACAGGAAGAGATCTTGCCCTCTACCTGCTTTTGAGATAAAACAAAATTTCTTTCTCACTGATTCAGTTAGTTAGCAGTTATTAAATTTCTAATATTTTATCATAAAAAGAATAGTTATTTTACCTTTAAAATTGGCAAAGTGAATACCTAGAGAGAGTGGGGCTGGGATCTGATATTTTCCCCCCATTCCTGCACATCCTTGCTTTTTCCTGCTTCAGTAGACATAACATACCAAGGAGGTTATCCTTTATGGAAACATTTGTAACAAATGGGCAAACTGAAGGAGTCTAAATTTACATATAATTTAGCACTTTTGCATAGCTTATTGTAAAAGTGGTTGGGATTGTTACCCTTCTCTTGTATAGTTCCTTACTTCTCCAGGTGGAGATCAGCAGGTGAGTAAGGTTTGTATCATTTAATAAAAATCACATTAGCCTGACTGGACAAATTTAAATTTAGCCAAAACTCTAGTTAGAAAGGAAAAAAGTTATTAGTTCAATTTTAATTTAAATTTAGCTGAAATTCCCTCCTGAGAACTCATATAACTTAGGACAGGTAAGAATCTATTGATTAATTTAAATTAAAACTAAATATTAAAGGTAATATATAGATAAAACTATATATTAAAGGCATAAAGAGATAGGAACAGGGCTTAACATCTGGAGGTCTCTTTTCTTCTTAGCTATGAATTAATAAATATGAAACTGTTGTAAAAATGAGTAGTATTCTCACAGCAAAGTTTCTAAATTCAATCAAAAAATTATTTCTAAATTGATTCTTACTTCATTTTAATTTGCAAAACTCCTAAGCATACAATTAAAATTTTAACATTTCCTTACAAATGTTTTTCTCTTCTGTAAAATCAGTAATCTGTTTTTCTAAGAAGAGTTTGTTTTTTTTCTCCCTTGATTCTAAGAGTATTAATCTAATCTTTAAATTCCCAAATCAGACAGTTCAAGGAAATTAAGAGAACAGAAAGATCTTTTTGAAAGCTCAGAACTTATTGTGGTTAACAAGTGTGCATATGCTACATTAACAAAAGGCTCTGAGAGCAGAGAAATATATAGATTAACAGGTTGATGTAAAAACAAACAAAACATTTGAATGTGTATGCTAGTGACTTCAGGAAAAGGCTAGTTTGATTTCAAATATAGATGAGAGGACACAAAGAGTATGAGATACTTGAATTTAAACCTTCACTATGTTAGGCTCTCTACTGAAGCATGTATTTAGGAAAGTGCACATCAACAAAAATAGGGCTAATAACAATCAAGATTCCACTCCCAGTTTAAATTACTTGCTGTCTCTACTTACACATCCATATATATAAACACTACATTTTATACTCATAAAGAAAGAAAAAAGGAATGCAATTTCCTTAAAATAAATTAGAAAGTTTTTTTTTTTTTTTTTTTTAACAATTTTAATGATTGCCAGTGTTCCAGAAACTTTCAAGTATCCAAACCCATATTGTGAAACCATTTGACTGACTGTGATGCCTTTCGATGGGTGAGACATCGATGGTAGACCTTAAATTGATTGCCTATAGATCTTTTTTTTTTTTTTTTTTTTTTTTTTTTTTTTTTTTTTTTTGCCAATTCTCAATTAAAGAGGCAACTCAACCAAAAGAAATGAGAGTGCAGATTCAAGAATGATTGGTACTTACCCAGTTCAATGGGGAGGGGATTTAGGGACTAGATACCAAGGACCTGCTTTGGTAACAGAGCAACCAGCAGCTTACTCTCATAAGATTGTGGGAAATATAATTTTTGATGAATCCCACTTCTGACACCATTTAATGTCAAGTACTAAAATAAATCAAAGCCATAAGTTGAGATTAATTATTAATTATCTTTATTTGAAATGGTAGGATAGCAAATCTCTGTTTCTTGTTCCTTTCACTCTAAGTCATATTATAGGTATAAAATTAAGAAGAGATCACAGAAGCTCCTTGAATGTATCAACTTCTAAGATAAATTAAAGCCATGAATTGAGGGATAAAGCATTTTTAAATGTGATAGCAGGGTAGCAATATTGCCACCCTGGAGGATATGCAATGAGTTTCCCAAACTAGAGGACCATGGAAAAATCTTTTATACCTTTAGGAGGGAATGAAGATGAGAGCAGGAAGTAGCAAGGTCTGATCATGCGATCCCAACCACTCCTGGGAATCTAAGTAAAGAAAAACGTCTTCATTCTGATTGGTTTGCCCTTTATGATATGAATTCTAGTCAAAGGGGCCAAAGACATCAAAGACCTCAACCTGCTTGAGTTGGGTTCCCCCAGGCAATACCAATACTTAATTGGAACTTAGGTTTGATTCAGCTCAACTTAATATTGTTATCTTAAGGGTAGAAATGTAGGGACATTTTTAGAATTTTGACATTGACAGGATGATTTAAGAGATTATGGTAATTCATATCATAATTGATACTGATAATTTCCTGAACAATTTTTTTCACATGCAAACTGTCCCAAAGCTTAAGTTGCTACCTCATTTCACCCAATCCTGCTATTCTCTCTTTTTAAGTTTATCAGTTAGAACTTTACTAGGTTAAAAGCATGGCTTCTGATTTGACTGACCTATAAAAATAGAGACAGGTATTAAGGAGATTAATAATCACATGTCATTTTCTCAGATACCTAATTTCCTAGTCCAGTATTCTGAGAAAGTAATAAAACAACTGCAGCAATCTGTATAATAATTTTGTTTAGTTCATAATGATCTACTGTAAATTATCAGGTACAATCTGAGGAATTTTTATAGTAGAATACTCTAATATTCATTCATCTCTATTTCTAGGGTTCCTTTACAGTCTCTGGAACTGGATATTGTTTTATTAACCATACTAGATGGTCCAGGCAATTCTGTGGGCTTCCCTTTATCTCTCCTCCCAACAACCTGAATGGACAACCAGGTAGCACAGTGTATAAAGTGCTGGGCCTGTATTCAGGAAGACTCATCTTCCTAAATTTAAGTCTGGCCTCAGATACTTATTAGCTGTATGACACTGGACAAGTCACTTAACCCGGTTTGCCTCAGTTTCCTCATCTGTGAAATGACTTGGAGAAGGAATGGTAAACAACTCCATTATTTTTTCCAAAAACCCCAAATGAAATCCAAAGAGTTGGACAATCTAGAAAATGACTGAACAATAACAAGAATCTGAATGGAACTACAGTTTCATTCTATATGCTAATAAGCAGCATATCTTCTCCCATAATCCCCAGAATGCCTATAAGTGTGGATAACTATATTTACCCCAATAATTGCTGGACCTGCACAAAGCTTCATTAGTTGATCTGCATAGTTGTAAGGGCCCTTTAAATGGGTGGACACAGTGCAACGGGAGATTTGAGTCCCCCAGGAAGTATTCTCTGTGGATATTAGGACTGCCTTGTAGGTGGGATCTTGGCCACATTGAGATAGTTTTGTAATGGGTGACTCTCTCGCTGATTGGCTGTATGTGTGACCTCACAGGCCCTTTATAAGCCCACTGCTGCTGTGCTCTTTAACCTGGCACTCTTTACCCTAGCTCCCTAGCCTGGGTGGCCAAGCCAAGATGGGTAGCCAAAAGAGGTAAGGAGTTTGGTAGTGAACACGTGGGTCTTCTGACCAGGTGTTCACTCTGGAACCAAGTCAGGGCATCAAGTCAGGGCATTATGTGAGTAGGTATAATAAAGGCTTTTAAGATTACATGTGGCTGTTCTTGAGCGTGCTACCAGTTATTAAACTATAGATTCACGAGATCGTGGCCAGAGACCTTTGAACTTAGAACTCCTCATTTTATACTTAAAAAAAAGGACATAGTAATCTCTTGTGGAATTTCCCACTGATTTTGCCATTTGATTTTGCTAGAACAAATCCTCTGTAAGCACTACATAATAAAGGAATTATGAAACTGATAAAAGCTCTCAATTGCCCCAATTAGATTATGTCTTCATTAACCATTGTTCTAAGCATTCTATAGGTTGCTGTTAAAATTTTTCTTGCAGATTCCCAATTTCCTTTAAGGTGAAAAAAGACCCATTCTCCTTCCTTTTCATAGAGGAAATCACTCCCCACGAAGTAATATAAGAGAGTGAGGAGGGAGTTATAATAGGATATGTTTAGGTATTCCTTACACCTGCTGTAGTTTTCACTCATCATGCTCCTGATCTTATTTTCCGTCTTTATATTTCTTTTTTTCCCTATCAATTAGAATTTTTAAAAATTTATGAAATAAAACAAACATTTCTATAACATTATATAATAAAAGAAATGATTGCACATGAAACTGTAAATCTATTATGTACAACTTGATATTTCTTTCAAATATACAACTAAATTATCCTGTAAATTTCTTTCCCCCCATCGTGTGTGTGTGTGTGTGTGTGTGTGTGTGTGTGTGTGTGTGTATGTATGTGTATATTTAATTTGTTCTCCAGAAATATCTTCAGGTAGAGATCACAATTTATGTAGAGCTGGAAGAAAGTTTAGTGTCAGTTCCTCATTTTATAGATTAAAAAGTTGAGACTGAAAAGTTCAGTGATTGTCCAAGAGTCATATGTCTATTGTCACATGAGGAATATGAACTCAAATCATCCTGATTCTATATCAAACATTCTATCAACTCTGTCATGCTGCCCAACTGTATTAACAATCCCCTTTTCTCCTGTTATTATCAGATGCCATTAGGTTGTCCTTTGACTTCAAGAATGATTTTTTTTTTTAAGTTAAAAAAGAGTTTATTAACACACCAAGGCAGCCTCTGGGCTCATCCAGGATTCAAACTAAGCACTGTCTTTATAGACAGGAGTAGCCATCTTTCATATAAAGGCAAAAGTATTTTGATTGGATCATGCAATTATAAGAATTTTCATACATTACTCATTTAAATGCAAATTCTTTGAGGGCAAGGACTGTTTTTTGGTGTTTTGTTTTTTTTTTTTTTTTAAACAAAAATCTCTAGTATTTAACACAGTGTCTGTCACATTGCTTAATAAATGTCTATTGAGTAATTGATTAAAAGTTCTCTCTTCTCCCTTTCTGCTTTTTTCGAATCATCTATATGCCTTTTCCTTGATTATCTACTTCACCCCTATCTCACATGAAGAAATGAAAATTTCTGAAAATCCCTCAGAAAATCCCTCTATACATACATGATCCCATTTTATCCCATCTTCTCTAGCTGATTGACTCTTCTATCACCTTTTACTCTCTCCCTTAACTTTGTGATGTTTAAAAAGTTCAAGAGACATTTTATTAATGGTGTTATCATTTTATTAATAAAAGGCTCAGTGATACTCTCAAATGCCAAACTTCCTTCATGGTAGTGAGCTCACCATTTATATGCCCTTGGAACAGTGTGATCCCAAAAATAGCAATCAATTCTGATTGGTTAACAAGTAATGAGAGAACATGAATATATCTAGAGTTGAACCTATTATCTATGATTATATCATTTACTTCTGAATTGCCTAGTCCTAGGTAATCTAATCAAAGAATTTTTTCCCACCCAAATCTGAATAAAACACAAAGGCAGAATTCACCTAGATAAAGTGGTTTAGAGGGGTAAATATTTTTTTTTCCCAGAGGTCAGTAATGTTCTTCAAAGACTGGGCTTAAGATAAGGAACTAGGATAGGAAAAAAAAGCCTGGATCTTTCCCTTAACTGGTTATTAATGATCATTTTTTCTCATTCTCCTATTTGATTCTATTGAGAGATGCAGTCTCCTCAATAAATCACTAACTAATATGACAAGCACTTCATCAAAGGCTTACAATGGAAAGAATGTGGTTGGAAAAGGGAAAGATCCACTGGTGTTTTGACAAAATCAAAGGGGATAATCCCCTCTGATAAATAGATTTTACAGCTAAAAGACAGAAAGGAAGAGTAAATTTTAAAAAAATTATCCATTTCATAGAAGTTGATAACATATGATGCAGCCCTCTGATTTGGTCTCAGAACAACTTCTAGCTTCTCTGGTTTAGGCCCCTTGTATATATATATACATATACATATATACATATATACATATATATATATGCATATATATATACATATACATATATATATATATATATTTATACTATTTTCTGTTAAAAATCTCCTATAAAATTGGTTTTAACACAATTTTAAATTTACTATGCCAATATCCAGGTCAAAAGACCCTTTGTCTCTATAACTAGAAAATCAAATTTGGGAACTTTTAGAACAGAAAATTTACAAGCTTAGGCTAGTTGATCATGGTATATAACCAAGAAATTCAAATACAAACCAGAAATTAGAACCCAATTTTTGTACTTGGTATTGTTCATGTCCCCATTAGGAGTATGAAATTCTGCTAAGGAACTAATAACACAACACTTTTTATAAGAATATGGATCCTAATACAAAAATGAATTCATTTAAAAGTTGCCAGATTAACTTCAGTTGTAACAAAAAGTTCTGGGAAGAGATATATAAACACACTAAGTAATTTCAACACAATGCTTATCAAGCAAGTTATTTTTAATAAAATACTTCCAACTTCTAGCCATGTTCAAATGAATAATTCCTAGTAAAAGTGAAACTCTAATTCATTTATAAGATAGACCACAAGCCATAATTTTCTTGAGATAGCTAATCATGCTGTTATTCTTTTTAAAAACCACAGAACTGATACAATTATATTAACCTCACTAAATAACAGAATTATATCCTGGAAGTTTTTGCATCATTTGCTTCATTATCTTTATACCATTATCAGAAATTAAAGGTCTTTAGCTTACACAGGAATAGATAAGTAATAACAAATAGATGACAAAGCTAAATACTTATCTACTTAGTTGATTAAAATATAGAAAAGAATAAAATTGTAGGCTCAATAGCTCAACTATTATACCTTTGTCTCACTATAATAACTCAGATGTAGTTCAGCATTATTCTAATTAACCTAAAACCTATTTGTGTTTATGCTGAGTACCTATCACAATTATAGAAACTGGTCATAAAAGAAGAATCAGGGACATAGTTACACAGGGAATAATGCTTCCCTAACTTCATGTCAATCCCAGGCAAAAGTTATATAGACATCAGCTAGATGGGATATTTTCCATTCAAGAAGAAATTCATACTGAAGAAATTGAGTCAAGAAAAATCTTATCTTAGTGCATGCCAAAGATTTGTTCTCCCCCCTTTCCATCTGCAATTCATGAATGTTAACCCCATAGGGTTGTTGCCAACAAGGATCACTGGCTTAACAGCATTTCTTGGTGATTTTACCTGGAGTCAGCTTCAGAACAATATCAATTATAGTTCCCAAAGGTCTCAAATAGCAAGTTCCAATAATCATAGCATTGAATGGATTTAGTTTTTAAGGATCATATTTATTTGATAATAAGTTTTATATATAATATCATATTGATGACAGTAAGAGATTCATCAAGAAAAATCAAAACCTATCTTGATATAATTAGTATTCATGATAAGGAGATACTTTTTCTTTTTTAGATTTGACACTATACAAATGATTTTGCCTTCAGATACTTAATGACAAATAAAGGACTTGGATGGGATGTATAAATATAATAATCCCAAGTTGTATACAGAGAACAAGTTTTATGAAACCTTGTTTATAGTAAATCATGTTCAGTTATTAGCTATGTTTAAATGGACATAAACATAGACTACTGCTCTTGGAATCTCTAAACAATAGGAACATTTTTAAGGTGACTCTTAGATAGTTTACATGCATGCTTTATATACAGGCTCAAATTCCATCTTAAATAACAAACATAAATAAAATCAAATTTTTCATTAAGGTAATACAAGGTAACTCATATTAGTACTCCATAAACAAACTAATCATATTGAAATCCATTTCCTTAAAACATAAACAAAAATGATTCTTGACCTTAACCTCACAACTCAGTAGATTCATATCTTTGTTTCACAAGCTTCTCTACCTTTTTGTAATTATAGCATTCTGAAAGAATGAGATACTTCAGGAACTGAACTTTTACATATGACAAGTTCAAGCAATAATTTAGCTCTTGCTTAGGCCATAGAATGATTACAAATTCAGATGAACAAATTCAGATCTTTCCCATTTGCAGCTTATTACAGTAATTTAGATGCTTTAATATTAATATAATAACTAATAGAGCTAGTATGATAATAACTTCAACTGCTTGTATATTTTGATATTAGAAATTTGTTATGAGACTTAGAAGTAGGGACATGGTTATTACAGCATCAAAATTGGTTTTCAAGGCCTATATCACTATAAGTCACCTACTATATGGAGCTATGAGAAAATGAATTAAGAAAAGTCCAACCTTAGTCTTCCAAAGGTAACCTCTCTACCTTATTCCCAGACAAATATTGACTAGTCTTAGATCTCAGATCATGTGCCCCTATTGATTGCTTGATCCTGACATTTTTCTTAAAACATCCATTTAAGGTTGGTCTAAGAAATGAAACTAAAAATGAAAATTTAGGAACCCAAAAAAAGATTTTTCCTCAACCAATAAATTCTCCCTACTGACACTAGGACTGGACACAATTGCTATCAATACCATCAAATTATTGTTAACAAATCAGATTACAAATAAAAATTATCAGGCCTTCTAAAAACCACATTTTAAAATTTAAAACATTTATACAAAATATATTTTTTTACTTAAACATTCTCTCCTGAAACTATTTTTCTTTCTTAAAAATAGCTTAAAATTTATTCTTACATTAAAAGGCAATCATTAAAGTCTAATGAAGTAAATTAGCTTAAAGCCTCTAAATTTGCAGATATCTTATTCAATTTTAAAGCAAAAATGAATCCTTAAAATTGTAATTTATTAAAACTAAGTTCATGTAAAATGTCTTTAAATATCAAAATTCCAAAAGAATAGCAAAATAAATTCCTAATTTCCACCATCACTGCCAATCAAAAAGTATTTGCAATGAGTACAAGATTAATATAACATTTATCCTATGCCAAGCCCTATGTTAAGTACTTTACAAGTGTGTGAGCCTCATAAGAACACTCAGAAATAGGTGCTATTGCTATCCTTTTTCAGAACAGTAAACTGAAATTTTACCTCAGTTTGTGTGGGATCACGCAACTTAACAATTTCTTTTGTACCACTCTCAATTCTTTTCCTATTTTTTTCTCTATCTCTCTTACTTGATTTTCAAAATCCCTTTTGAGCTCTTCCATAGCTCATGACCAATTCTTATTTTTCTTGGAGGCTTTGTATGTAGGAGCTTTGACTTTGTTATCTTCTTTTGAGTGTGTTTTGATCTTATTTGTCACCACAGTAACTTTCCTTGGTCAGAATCTTTTTCTGTTGTTTCCTCATTTCCTCCAGACTATTTAATAATTTGGCTTTTAAGTTTTTAAAAAACTGTTTTATTTTTTTCTGCTATACATACATATATATATATGTACATATATATATATATATATATATATATATATATATATATAAACTTTTTTAAAGATACATTTCTTTTTTTTTATATAGCTTTTTATTTACAAGATATATGCATAGGTAATTTTTCATCATTGACAATTGCAAAACCTTTTGTTCTAACTTTTCCCCTCCTTCCTCCCACCCCTTCCCCCAGATGGCAGGTTGACCAATACATGTTAAATATGTTAAAGTTAAATACAATATATGTATGCATGTCCAAACAGTTATTTTGATGTACAAAAAGAATTGGACTTTGAAATAGTGTACAACTAGTCGTGAAGGAAATAAAAACATGCAGGCAGACAAAAATAGAGGGATTGGGAATTCTATGTAGTGGTTCGTAGTCATCTCCCAGAGTTCTTTCCCTGGGTGTAACTGGTTCAGTTCATTATTGCTCTATTGGAACTGATTTGGTTCATCTCATTGTTGAAGAGAGCCACTTCCATCAGAATTGATCATCATATAGTATTGTTGTTGAAGTATATAATGATCTCCTGGTCCTGCTCATTTCACTCAGCATCAGTTCATGTAAGTAAAACATACATTTCTTTATGAATCATGTTGGGAGAGGAAAATCAGAACCAAAGGGAAAAACCATGAGAGGGAAAAAAAAGTGCCCATAGCATGTGCTGATTTACATTCAATCTCCATAGTTCTCTTTCTGGATGCAGATAGAATTTTCTATTTAAAGGTTGTTGGTGTTGCCTTGGACCACTGAACTGCTGGGAAAATCCAAGTTTTTCATAGTTGATCATTGCATATTCGTGTTATTGTGTACAATGTATTCCTGGTTCTGCTTATTTTGCCCAGTATCAGTTCATGTAAATCTTTCCAGTTTTATCATTTTTTTTGTAGAACAGTAATATTCCTTTACTTTCTTATACCACAACTAATTCAGTCGTTCTCCAATTGGTCATTCTCCAATTGATGGGCATCTACTCACTTTCTAATTCTTTGCCACTACAAAAAGAGCTGCTACAAACATTGCAAAGGTGGGTCCTTTCCCCTCCTTTATGATTTCCTTGGGATACAGTGTAATGTTCTCTTGTTCAGTTTCTTGGGGGTCTCTGGAGGCAGCCCTCATTTCAGTTCAGTAATCACCACACGACTAGCCAGGAGTTAAAGTCCAAATCTTTTATTATCTCTTTTAAAGTCTTGTCTCCTTTCCTGGGGCTTGGTTAGCTTTCTTAAAGGCCTATCTCTCTCCTTGGTTCTGAAAGCTTGAGCTCCTGCCTGCCTTCTCTGCCCTCTGAATCTCTCCAAATGAATCTTGGCTGAGGCTCCTAGCTTATATGCTTGCTCTACATTGAGTATAAACCAATCATTATATCACTAGGAAACCATTATTTGTTGTAGGATTAAATCAATCATAGTGAACCATGCTAAACTAGATAACCATAGTCTCCTCAATTCCACTTAGTACCTTGTAAGCATCTTTGTTTCAAATTCATGGTTCTGGCCCATGACATCTCCCATTTTTTTTTGTTTTAGAACATAGGTGGTTATGATCTCCCAGACTTCTCAAGTTGGTGAGAATCCCAAAAAAGTAGGTGATCATGCCCTCCTTGACATCTCAGGAAGGTAGATGAAAACACCAAAGGAAATGGGAAATCAAATCAGATTAGTGGGTTTCTAAAGGATCTCATTTGAAACAGGTATACATAATATCAACATGGGAGTTATTACAAGTCCATAAGTTCTAGAAATAGTCCAAAACCCATCTATTGTCCATTATTTCACATGTGTAGGCAATCCAATGATTCCTGAAGATTTTGAAGTCCTGTAATAGTCTTATCATGTCTCAGGGAATCCAATGATTCTTGATGGTTTTGAAATTCTGCAATAGTCTTATCAACAATTTTTTATGTCAGGAAATCCAATGATTCCTGTGGGTTTTGAAGTTCTGTAACAGTCTCATTCTCAGCCATGCTCTTTCAGTGTCAGATGTTTCTCAGGTCTTCGCCTTTGTTTTGAGGTTTTTCTCTTTTTCTGTCTCTCTCCAGGTGCTCATTGGCACTCATCTGATTCCTTCTCCAAATGTAGAGATACAAGCAAACCCTCTCCCCCAAACAGTTAACCTATCTGGTCCTTTCTATTTACCACTTTCTAAATCTCTTCTCATCACCTGGCAATTACATTGGTGCTGCTCAAACTGGACCCTGCTCTTCTGTTGAGTTAAAAAAGCCTGTATTCTCCCCAATTGTAATCCCTTTATCCCATCTGATTGCTTTTTTGCTGATTGATCACATCGGAGTCATGAACTTCTAAAGATTCTCTGGGTGTAAACTCAGCTGCCATCATGCCCCACCTGTCTTTTGTATGATATCTTGGGGCTGGGCCCTGCTTCTCATTTCTCTGTGTCAATCTACACTCTGAGGCCCAGTGGAAGCCCTTTATTGCATTACATGGGGTTTTGGGTCTTATTCTCTCATCCTGTCCTCTCACTCTATCTCCCTGCCTACATTGGGCTTTCAGATGTCCATTTTTTCCACACTGAAAGCATTGATAAGTCTCTCTAGAAATCCTTTGCCAAAAGGGACCCTGTCTTCACATGTTCATCATAGTCTGGGTATAATAAGCATTTTGCCCACTGTGTCACGGTGCCTTATGATCTCCTCTAAAGGAGCATCTTTGTGTAATCCCCATATGATTCTTCTTCAAACCTCATTAGCATTTTCCTTAGCCAGATGTCTGATCATTATTCTTGTAGCTGCATTTTCTCCAATGGTTCTTGTGACAGCTGTCTGCAGACATCCCACAAAATCAGCAAAAGGTTCATTTGAACCTTGCTTTATTTTCATGAAGGCTTCCTTTCCATCTTTTCCTGGGAGGGAGCCCCATGCTTTTGTAGCAGCAGTAGCAATTTGATCATATGCTGCTATGGGGTAATTAATCTGTGCTAAATTGTCTGCATACTGACCTTCACCTGCTAGTTGGTCAAAGGTAACTTGTATATTAACTCGTTTGCTTATTGTGTTGGGCTTCTATTCTGCATAATTCACTATACTTCAAAAGCCACAACAAGTTTTGTCCAGATTCTAAATATGTCCTTGCTATGGATTTCCAATCACAAGGGGTTAAAATTTCATAAGCCAAATTCTCTAGTAACATCTTAACATGAGATGATGTAGCCCCAAAAAGAGTGTAACCCTTTTTCAAATCTTTGATTTTTTCCAGATCAAAAGGAGTATATCTTCTCCTTTGTTAACCTGAAGAGTCAAGTTCTTCAAACACAGGGTATGCATTTATTAAATCAGATATATCCTGTCCTTTTTTTTTTTTTTTTTTGCTTTTGTAATATTATCATAGGCTGCTTTATAGGTGGTGCTGATTAGGGACAGCTAAGTAGCGCAGTGGATAGAGCACCAGCCTTGAATTCAGGAGGACCTGAGTTCAAATCTGGTCTCAGATACTTAACACTTCCTAGCTGTGTGACCCTAGGGGCAAGTCACTTAACCCCAGCCTCAGAAAAAAAAAAAAAAAGTGGTGCTGATTGTGTCACTGCCCTTTCCCCTCCTCCTTCTCCCTCTACCCATGAAGGGTTAATTGAGGGAGGTAGGTCAGGGGATGAGGAATGCCCTAATGGCTCCTGCTGTGAAGCATCACACTTAGAACTGTACTTAACTCCATTCTTATCTGATTCTTCATCCTTTTCACTTAGTTTATCTGCTCTTTCTTCTTTTTTTCTTATTCTAATACTTATATAATTTCTTAAAGCCAGTTGTATTAAATTATATGTATAAAGTGTTTCTTTGGAAATTGAGTTAGGTCCATTATCATTGTAGTATTCACTTAACTGTTCTCCTACTAATTTCCACTTGTCTAGATCTAATTCTTTTTCTTTAGAGAACCAAGGAAATGTGTACTATACTGTTTCTAAAAGTTCAATGATCTGCTCTCAAGTTATAATTAAACCTTGATTTTTTATCAGTCTGACCAATCATTCGACACATTTTCCTTTTGGTGGAGAAATCTCTTTTCTAAACATTTGTCCCATTTTAACTGGAATACTACTTTAACCCTTTATAAAGTTTCCTTTTTGTACTCACCTTAATTTCTGGGTCACAGATGAAGGTTCTTGGTCCCACGTTTGGACACCAAAATGTAATGTTCTCTTGTTTGGTTTTTTGGGGGTCTCTGGAAGCAGCCTTCGTTTCAGTTCCATAATCACTATAGGAGTAACTAGAGGTTAAAGTCCAAATCTTTTATTATCTCTCTCAAAGTCTTGTCTCCTTTCCTGGGGCTTGGTTAGCTTTCTTAAAGGCCTATCTCTCTCCTTGGTTCTGAGAGCTTGAGCTCCTGCCTGCCTTCTCTACCCTCTGAATCTCTCCAAATGAATCTTGGCTGAGGCTCCTAGCTTATATGCTCTACATTGAGTGTAAACCAATCATTATATCACTAGGAAACCATTATTTGTTGTAGGATTAAATCAATCATACTGAACCATGCTAAACTAGATAACCATTGTCTCCTCAATTCCACTTAGTACCTTGTAAGCATCCTTGTTTCAAGTTCAGGGTTCTGGCCCATAACAATACAGACCAAGTGGTGGCACTGCTGGATCAAAGGATATGCACAGTTTTCTTGCCATTTGGGTATAGTTCCAAAATGCTCTCCAGAATAGTTGGATCATTTCACAACTCTACCAACAATGCATTAGTCCCAGTTTTCCCATATCTTCTCCAACATTTATCATTATCTTTTCCTGTCATTTTAGCCAATCTGAGAGGTGTGAGGTGATACCTCAGAGTTGTTTTAATTTGCAATTCTCTAATCTATAGATTTAGAGCACTTTTAAAAATATGACTATAAATGGCTCTACTTTCATTATCTGAAAAATTGTTTGTTGATATCCTTTGACTATTTATCAATTGGGGAATGAGTCATATTCTAATAAATTTGACACAGTTCTTTATATATTTTAGAAATGAGACCTTTCATTATCAAGATTATAAGATGATCAATTCTGATGGACAATGGCTCTTTTCAACAATGAGATGATTCAGGTCAGTTCCAATGGTCTTGTGATGAAGAGAGCCACTTGCACCTAAAGAGAGGACTGTGGGGACTGAGTATGGATCACAATATAGCATTTTCACTCTTTTTGTTGTTGTTTGCTTGCATTTTGTTTTCTTTCTCATTTTTTCCATTTTTGATCTGATTTTTCTTGTGTAGCATGATAATTGTGGAAATATGTATAGAAGATTTGTACATGTTTAACATATATTAGATTATTTGCCATCTGGAAAAGAGAAGGGAGGAAACAGAGTGAAAAAATTAGGAATGCAAGGTTTTGCAAGAGTGAATGTTGAAAATTATTCATGCATATGTTTTGAAAAAGGTTTTTTAAAAAAAGAAATGAGGCTTTTATCAGAAACACTGGCTGCAAAACTTTCCCCCCAGATTTGTATTTCTCTTTAATCTTGTTTGTGTTGATTTTGTTTGTGCAAAATCTTTTTAATTTAATATTGTCAAAGTTGACCATTTTGCCTTTAATAATGTTCTCTAGTTCTTCTTTAATCATAAATTCCTCCCTTCTCCAAAGATCTGATAGGTCAACTATCCCTTGCTCTCCTAATTTGCTTATGGTGTAACCTTTTACATCCAAATCATGTACTCATTTTGATCTTATTTTGGTAAGGAGTATGAGATGTAGGTCTATGCTGTTTCTGCCATATTATTTTTCAGTTTTCCCAACAATTTTTGTGAAATAGTGAGTTCTTATCCCAGAAGCTGGAGTTTAGGGGTTTATCAAATACTAGATTACTATAGGCCTTGATTGTTGTGTCATGTGTATCTAATCTGTTAGGATTACTAAGTGAGAACTCGGGTTGTCTGGATAGTGACAAGGTGAGAATTCAGGTTGGACAATTACAAGGTGAGAACTCAGGTTGACTTGATGGAAGGAGCAGGCTCATTGGCTGAGGTGGTTCTTCCCAGAAGCCCTTGCATTATCCCACGCCCATTCTCTGGGAGAATAAAAGAGAGGACTCCCAGAGATAGAAGAAGACTCTGCATTGCATCAGGCTTGACGGGGCTCCCTGCAGGAAGGGAAGTCACTTCTCTGGACAACAGCAACTGCCTGGAGACAACGGTTTGTTACAGGAAGAAGAATCTGTCGGAAAGATTTGAGTAGAAGACACAGCAGATCTCTTCCCAGAGAGTGATCCGGAAGCTTCTAGAGACGACAGCTCGCTACAATTGGCGCCCAACGTGGGGCAAGGACTTTTGCTTATTCTGACAAGAGGAGCTAGACCAGACCTTCGCAATTTGGCGCCCGAACAGGGACAGACACGGTCCTGATTCCAGTGGAAAAGCTTCCGATCTAGATCTCAGTCTCTCTGACCCAGAACCGTGAGTAACGAGGAAACTTTGTTAAAGATTAAGTGAGCATGCTAATAGATAAATAAGGAACTTAACTTGTTAAGGGCTAAACCAGGAATCTCTTATAGCTGAAATGGGGCAGATGTTAGCTATATTCAATCCCTGGACCTCAGCCGACTCAACCCCAGCCCCAGAAGCAACCTCAGTTCCACCCCCATTCAGGAGTGGTACTATAGAGAGTATAATCAAGATAATTGAGGAGCAGAGTTTACTTGTAACCTGGGTACAGATTGCTAAACTCTTGGCTGCATTAAGACGCACATCCCCTTGGTTCTTAGAGGAAGAAAAGATAGATGTAGATAAATGGAAGCTAGTGGGATATGAAAATGAAAGAATTTCAAGCAAAAAATGGGCCTCGTTCAATTTCTGCAGAAGTATTTTATATCTACAACATAGTTCAATTAGCCTTAAACTATCAAGCAAGTTGTAGGAGAAGGAAAAGTTCTAAAAATGAACAGAGGAGGAAGGGTGAGGAAAAAAGGAAAGATCAAGATCTTTCCCTAGAGCAAGAGGATTTAAATGAAGAATTATGGTATGATTCTCTTGAAGAAGCTTCAACCCTGCCTAGAGAACAGATTATTGACAGGCCCACATCAACCCCACCTTCAGAGATGGAGGAAGAAAGAGGGGAAGAGGCAGAAACACAAACAGAATTGCCTGTGAAGAAGCCTAAGCCTATGACAAGATTAGAAAAAGCATTGGTTAAAGCTAAGAGAGAAGGACAGGATAGAAGTGATTTTATACATGCATATCCTGTGATTGAAGAGATTGACTCTGTAAGTAAAAAAAGGAGAAGATATGCACCTTTAGATTTGAATAAAATTAAGGATTTGAAAAAAGGTTGTACCCTTTATGGGGCTACATCAGCTTATGTCAAAATGTTACTAGATGGTTTGTCTTATGAAGTCCTAACCCCGAATGATTGGAAATCCATAGCAAGGACATGTCTGGAACCTGGAGAAAATTTATTATGGCTTGCGGAATTTCATGAATTATGTAAAATTCAAGTCAGATGCAATTTGGAAATAGGAGTTAACACACAATTCACTTTTGAGCACTTAGCTGGTGAAGGTCAGTATGGAGAGAATTTGGAACAGATTAATTATACCATGACAATATATGAACAAATTGCTAAGGCTGCAATAAAGCTTGGGGTGTCCTTCCTGGACAGAAAGATCGTGGAGAGGCTTTCACTAAAATACAGCAAGGTCCCAATGAACCTTTTGCAGATTTTGTGGGACGTTTGCAAACTGCTGTCAAAAGAACTATTGGAGAAAATTCAGCTACAGAAATAATGACCAGACATCTGGCTAAGGAAAATGCCAATGAGATTTGCAAAAGAATTATATGGGGATTAGACAAAGATGCTCCTTTAGAGGAGATCATAAGATGCTGTGCTACAGTGGGAACAAATGCTTTTTACACCCGAACAATGATGAACGTGGAAAGACAGGGTCCCTCCTGGCAAGGGACTTCTAGAGAAACTCGGAGATGTTTTCAATGTGGAAAAATTGGACATCTAAGAGCTCAGTGTAGATATGGAGATACAGTGAGAAGACAGGGTGAAAGAAGACCTAAAACCCCATGTCCAAAATGCAATAGAGGACTCCATTGGGCATCAGAGTGTAGAATAATTCAGGGAAATGGGATGAGGGGCCCAAGTCCAGGGCCCCAGGCAAAAAAGACTTGGGGCATGATGGCAGCTGATGTTACATCCAAAGAACCTTTAGAAGGCCAGGACTCTGATTTAATCAACCAGCAGAAAAGCAATCACATGGCAGAAAGGGATTACCTGATAAGTGAGCCAAAAGGCAATCAGATTGCAAAAATGGATTACACTTGGGGAGAATACAGGCCTTTTAAACCAACAGGGCTGTGTCCAGTGCAAACAATTCCAATGTAATTGCCAGATGATGAGAAGAGATTTAGAAAGTGGTAAATAGAAGGTAATTAGATAGGTTAAATGCCTGGGAGAGAGGGTTTGCTTGTATTTCTTCAGCAGGAGAAGGAATCAGATGGGTGCCAACGAGTCGTATTCGCCTTGTCCATCAGAGAGAGACAGAAAAAGAGAAAGACCTCAAAATAAAGGAGAAGATCTAAGAAACATCTGACACTGAAAGAGCATGGATAATAAGAAGACTGTTAAAGAACTTTAAAAACCAGCAGGAATCATTGGACTTCCTCACACAAGATGAGACTAATGGACAATGGACTTATGGACATTTATAAATTTTCAATTTATGATTATTTGATTATGTTATTTGTCATATACTTCTAGCATGTATTATGTTACTATGTTACTATGTGCTTATGTAATTTATGTAATTATGTGTAATACTTCCCATATTGATGGATTTATGTTTCAAGATCATGACTGTCCTATGTTCTAAATCAAAAGAAAGGGGGAGATGTTAGGATTACTAAGTGAGAACTCGGGTTGTCTGGATAGTGACAAGGTGAGAATTCAGGTTGGACAATTACAAGGTGAGAACTCAGGTTGACTTGATGGAAGGAGCAGGCTCATTGGCTGAGGTGGTTCTTCCCAGAAGCCCTTGCATTATCCCACACCCATTCTCTGGGAGAATAAAAGAGAGGACTCCCAGAGATAGAAGAAGACTCTGCATTGCATCAGGCTTGACGGGGCTCCCTGCAGGAAGGGAAGTCACTTCTCTAGACAAGAGTTAACAGCAACTGCCTGGAGACAACGGTTTGTTACAGGAAGAAGAATCTGTCGGAAAGATTTGAGTAGAAGACACAGCAGATCTCTTCCCAGAGAGTGATCCGGCAGCTTCTAGAGACGACAGCTCGTTACACTAATCTATTCCACTGATCTACCACTCTGTTTCTTAGCCAGTACCAAATGGTTTTGATGCCTGCTGCTTCATTATTTTGGGTTTGGTACTGCTAGGCCACCATTCTTTATGATTATTTTTTCATTAATTCCTTTAATATTCTTGCCCTTTTGTACTTCTAGATGAATTTTGTTATTATTTTTTCTAGCTCTATAAAATATTTTTTGAAGTTTTATTAGTATGCTATTGAACAAGTAGAGCAATTTAGGTAGAACTGTAATTTGTATTATATTAATTCTGCCTACCTATAAGCAATTGATATTTTTCCAATTGGTGACATCTGACTTTATTTGTGTGAGAAGTGTTTTGTAATTGCATTCATTTAATTCCTGGGTATTAACTCTTTGTTAAAGTAGGGCTACCTTTCCAGGGTAGAGAATGCTTTGCCCCAGTCTTCTGGTTTTGTGCAGTTTTTTTCAGAGATCCTTCTGAGGATCTGACCACAAGCACTCTTTTGTGCCCTGGAACTGTGAGGAGTGTCTTGATCTACTGTAGTTGTAAGCTCTAGTGTGCTGAAGCAACAGAGTCCTTTCTCAGTGCTAGTAAAGAGACCTCCTGTGAGCCTGAGGCCTCCCATGTCCATTCCTGGTTTGCTGGTTTTTCAAGGCTCTCTCACCCTAGTGAGACAAATCTGCCAATTTTCCAAGTGGTATCTTTGGGCTGAGAGGTCTAGAAACTACCAGTATTGCTGCTGATTCAGAGGTCCCCAAACCTCTATTTTGTTGGCACTTGGGCAGGGTTTGGGGCTGTGCTGATGTGGCCTGCATGGACACTGTGCTGGACTCCCATCTTGCTGCAACATTTCTCTCTTGCTGACCTTCCGAGTTGTCTTTGATTGGAAAATTATTTCACTCCATCTTTTTGTATGTTTGGGTGCTCTAAAATTTGTTTAGAGTCCTTTTTTCAAGGAATTTGGAAAGGTTTGGGGGAGAGATGTTAAATCCCTACTTTTACTCCACATCTTGGCTCTGCCTCCAAACACCTAATCGATTTCTTAATGCTATATAGTTGATGTCTTTTATAAGCATATGCTTAGAAGTACACATAAAATTTTACACATAATTTAAATCAATACCTGTTATCATTAGTTTAGCTTAAAGTATGCTGGGGAAAGTAATATTTTTAAAATTTCTTATTCTTAGATTCTAGATGAGTAGTTTTTGGCCCAGGCAGATTACTCTGATAAGTTGCTGCCAAGGTGTTGTGGATTTGTTTGTTTGTTTTTTTAGGAAGAGAAGTCTCTGTGAACTTTTACAGAGGGAATAAGATAATTCTGTTTGAACAGTACAAGCAAACATCTAAGATCCTAGATAATAATCATAGATCACAATTACCAGTATTTTTGCCCATATGCAATAGTTGTGTAGTGCTAGATTTAATATGGGCTTCCTACAGATTTATCCTGAAAGATGGAGAGACATGATTAACCAGATGTTTACCCAAACTTATTCTTAAACTAAAGCTGGTTAAAAACCTGATTCTTGAAAATCTTTTCCTTTGCAACTTCTAGTTCTTAAATGAAGTCAAGTTGCTGTACTTTAACCAAAGCATGAGACTTATTCCTGAAATCTTAAAACATTGACACTCTACCTCAGTTATCAATCTGCCACAAGAACAAAAATCCAGTGTTGCTGATTTTTGATAGTTTTCTAACATATTTACTTAAGTATGTATAAGAGAAATTGAGTGAAGGCCGTCTCATGGGAATATGACCTTAAACTATAATTATGACTTAATATTGTTGGAATAATAAATTGAGCTAAAACTAAAAAGCTGCAGGTGTTTGTTTTGAATGAACATCCCCTTCCTGTTTTCCCCCACTCTTAATTAGCATTTAAGAACTTCTTTTAAGGCATTTTTTGTTTGTTTGTTTGTTTGTTTTTGTGATAGATTTCCATGTTTAAAGTATAAGCCTGGATTCTCTCAAACAGTACAAGAAAAGGTCAAAGTGGGGAGCTTCTGCTCTATTTGATTTTGTGTTTTGTAGTTTAAGCTTTGCACTCTTTTTACTGACAAACACCTTGTCATATTGGAAATGCCCTTTCTCATGAGATTGTAATAAATCGTTTTTTACTTTTTCTTACTTTGAGAGTCTCTGATTGTTTTTGTGGTTGCTACTGTCCCACACAGTTTGGAGGCTGGTTCCAGGATATTTCCTGTTCATGTTGGTTCTCTTCTATATTGAATCCTTGGGCAGGTGCCCTCTAGAAAGTTCTCTGGTGGTCCTTGGACAAGGCTCAGGAACTCCTCCTTCGATTGGGTAAACTCTCGGAAGAGAGACACTCATTAAAAATGTAATGCTGGATGGAGAAACTGAGGCAAGATAGAGATTAGAGAATTTTTAATATTTTATTTGGGTTTCTGAAAGGGAAAAATAGTCTGGAGGCAGAGCAGAATCCATTTTGCCTCCAGGGATGAATTAGACTTTTGTCTCAAAGAATCCAGCATTTCATGTGAGATTCCAATGAGTTATATATGGCTCCAAGTGATCAGGGAAGACAAAGGCAAGGGGTGAAGTCTGGTTCTGACAGGTTAGGAGTAGGACCATAAATTCTGATAAACTGGGAGTGGAGAGGGTAGTCACTAGAGACAGAAAGCCTGGAACTTAGAGATATGTAAGCATATCTCTTAGTAACTTATTTGCCTATAGAATGTTAATGGTTAGGGGCCCCAATCCTAATTATCTCAGTCCTAATGGTCAAGAAGGGGGATTGCAACCAGGGGGATTGAGGCAGAACAATTTAAGGAAATCGAGGCAGGACAATAAAAGGAAATTGTGGCACAACAAAAACAAAGACCGAAGTAGGTTAGCAAGAGGATTAATTCAGTCCAGGAGATAAGCCAGCTGAGAAAAATTTGAAATCAATTAAGTAAATTGTTCAGCACAGCCCAGATGAGCAAGCACTGGTGAGGGGATGGGGGTGGGGAGAGGAGGAGAGACTTTTTTTTGTAAGAAGACTTTTCTTTGCTAAGCAACTGGTGAGCCACCTGCTGTGAAAGGCTAAAACTGAGTTGATGCACTGAGGTTGGATAACAGAGCCCTTAAGGTTAATTACCAATTGGACAATTATCTATCAGCATATGCTTGGAGAATGGCCCGGCCCACTATTCTGTGCTGGCTCAATCTGTTGGTGTATACAGAGAATTTTAAGAGGACATTAGAGGGTGGAGTAAGACAAACTAGAATTACTTTTTGGCGGTGGAGAGAGAGAAAGAAGGTGTGGAGATTCCTATGTCCATTCCCTGACTGCAACCCCAAAAGATCAATAATAAAGACTTTTGCTTATCCTGACTGGCTGCTTCTAAGGAATGCAGGGTGCCAACACAGTCATCACATTTGGCGCCCAACGTGTGGACCAAGGACCCTACTTTCACTGAAGAAGTCCCCCAGTGATCAGGAAATTGGGTGAGTATTTTAATACAGGGAACTTACTTTGTTAAGGGCTAAACTAGTAGCCTTTCCTAGCTGAAATGGGGCAGATATTAGGAAAAGATTCTCTCCCTCCCCCACCCCAACCCCCAACCCCACCCCAAAGGAGATCTATAGGAAGCATAATCATACTGATAAAGAGACAGAGTTTAATTATGACTTGGGAGCAGATTGATGGATTTGTGTATACATTAGAACATATGTTCCCTTGGTTTTTTCAGTGAAGAAGATATAGGGACAGATAATTGAAAACTAGTAGGGGATCAACTGTGTGAATATTATAATGATAATGATTCTGAATCAATTTCCAAAGAAACATTCTATATATACAACATAATGCAATTGGCCTTAAAGAATCCTGCAAGTTATAGAAAAAAGAAAAGTTTTCAGAAAATCCAGATGATGAAGTGTGAGGAAAAAGAGGAAGACAAAGAACAGTTTAACAGAGGGCATGGGGATTTGAATGAGGTTCAAGGGTGTGGTGATTCTCCCTCTCACAAGGCAGCTTCAACCCCTTCTATGGAGCAGATTATTGACATGTCTCCATCAACTCCACCTTCTGGGATAGAGAGAGGAGGAGGAGTGGGAGGGGCAGTGATACCATTAGCACCTCCCCCCCAGCAATCACCCTGTCCTAGGATTAGATTGCAAAAGGCACTACTTAAAGCCACAGAAGAAGGCCAGGATTTTAGCTGATTTGAAAATAGAAATGTATCCTGTGATTCAACAGTTGAACTCTTCAGGTCAAGAAAGTAGAAGATACACTCCTTGATATAGAAATCCTCAAAGACCTGAAAAAGGCTTGCACTCTTTATGGGGCAACATCAGCTTATGTTAAGATGTTATTACGGAATTTGGCTAATGAAGTCTTAACCCCTAGGGACTGGAAATCTATAGCAAGGATATGCTTAGAACATGGACAAAACTTGTTGTGGCTTTCTGAATATAGTGAGCTCTGTAGGATTTGAGCCCAACATAATAGTCAAAGTGAAGTTAATACTTCAATCACCTGTGACCAACTAACAGGTGTAGGTTCTTATGCAGAAATTTCAGTACAGATTAATTATTGCTGCTATGGAATAATTAATAGCAGCAAATTGCTGCTGCTGCTATCAAAGCATGGGCTTCTCTCCCCAATAAAAACGACAAGGGTGAGACCTTCACAAAAATTGTACAAGGACCAAATGAACTCTTTGCTGATTTTGTGGGGCATTTGCAGACAGCTGTCATATGAACTAATGGTGAAAATGCAAAAATATGTAACAAATATTTTGATAAGGCAACTTGCTAAAGAAAATGCTAATGAGGTTTGCAGAAGAATTATACTAGGATTATGCAAGGATGCTCCTTTAGAGGAGATCATTCCAGTCACTAATACAGGTAGATACCTTTTCAGGATTCACTTTTGCAATACCAGCAGCAAAAGAGATAGCCTTAGTGGTCACTGAATTCCTTATACAAGCATTTGCAATTATGGGTGTGCCACAATCAATAAAAACAGACAATGGACTTGCATATATTTCTAAACATTTTGCACACTTTTGTACATAGTATAAAATTTTACACACTACTGGCATACCCTTTAATCCTCAGGGACAGGCAATAGTAGAGAGGAGAAACAAAGACATTAAGATGCTCCTCCAAAAACATAAGAAAGGGGGAGCCACAGGTAACCCTAGAGAACTTCTAAATCTAGCCCTTTATACTATTAACTTATTGATTTTTGACAAAGATGCACTGGCTCCGGCAGACAGGTTTTAAAATCCACCAGAAGGGCAGTGTCCAGTGAGAGCAGCTCCACTATCTTTAGATAATCGACAGGTGATGTGGAGAGACCCAGAAAGTGGTGAATGGAAGGGACCTGATAGGTTAACTGCTTGGGGGGTGGGGGGAGCATCTGTAGAGATGGAGAAGGAATCAGATGGGTGCCAATGAGCTGTATTCACTTTGTCCATCAGAGAGAGATGGAGCAGACCCTTGAAACGAAGGAGAAGACCCAAGAAATATTGGGTGGTTCCATCGCTGATTGTGCCTACCACTGAAAGAGCATGGAAGTTATGGCATTTGACTCATGGACATCAAAAATTGTTGGACTTCAAAATCTTCAGGAATCATTGCATTCTCTGAGACATGATAAGACTGTTGTAGGACTTGAAAACCCTCAGGAATCATTGGATTTTCTGAGAAATAAGACTGTTGCAGGACTTCAAAATCTGCAGGAATCATTGGCTCCCCTAACACATAAAAATACTGTTGCAAGACTTCAAAAACTTGTGGGGAATCATTGGATTCCCTGGCAAGTGAAGCAATGGACAATAGATTGGTTTTGGACTATCTCTTGGCTGCTGAAAAAGGCGTATATGTGTGACTGTTGTTTACATACATTCCTTCTAGGACTTCTGGAAATCCTTTACAACACCATGTTGATTTATATTGTTTCTTATACCACTACTTACATGTACAATTAATGTTTGTTACACCACATTGAGCCTGTACTGGCTGTGGGGAGAGTCATCACTAATAGCCTGTGAGTTATTGCTATATGCTTGTGTAATGCCTCCCATGCTGATGGGTTTGTACATACCTGTTTCTAATAAGACCCTTCAGCCCAGAAACCCACTAGCAATCTCCACTTCCCTTTGGTGCTTTTCATCTCCCTTCCTGAGATGTCAGGGAGGGAGTGATCAACTCTTTTTTGGAGTTCTCATCTCCCTGAGAAGGGATGGCGTGACCACCTGTATTCTAAAACAGAAGAAAGTGGGAGATGTAAAGGGCTGAAACCTGAGCCCAGCACTTGGACAACAGAGCACTTAAAGCTAATTACCAATTGGACAATACTATATTAGCATATGCTTGAATAATGGCCCTGCCCACTATTCTGTGCTGGCTTGGTGTATACAGAAAATTGTAAGAGTCATTGGAGGGTGGAGTAGGACAAGCAAGAGTTACTTTTTAGTGGTGGGGAGAGAGAAAGAAGGTATGGAGATTCCTGCGTCCATTTCCCCTGACTGATACCTCAAAAGACTAAGAATAAAGATCAAGGACTTTTGCCTATCCTGACTCTGGCTGATTCTAAGGTGCTAACTCGGTCTTCATACTATATGATGATGAATTCTGATGGACGTGGCCCTCTTCAACAATGAGATGAACCAAATTAGTCCCAATAGAGCAGTAATGAATTGAACCAGCTACACCCAGCGAAAGAACTCTGGGAGATGACTGTGAACCACTACATAGAATTCCCAATCCCTCTAATTTTGTCTACCTGCATTTTTGATATCCTTCACAGGCTAATTGTACACTATTTCAAACTCTGATTCTTTTTGTACAGCAAAATAACTGCATGGGTATATATGTGTGTGTGCGTGTGTGTGTGTGTATGTATATGTATATATATTATATTTAACTTATACTTTAACATTTAACATGTATTGACCAACCTGCCATCTGGGGGAATGGGTGGGGGGGAATGAGAGAAAAGTTGGAACAAAAGGTTTTACAATTGTCAATGCTGAAAAATTACCCATGTATATACCTAATAAATAAAAAGCTATAATAAAAAAGAAAGATAATATCTAGGCTCTTTTTTTCATCATGACTTTCAGAAAGTCCAATAATGTTTACATTGTCTCTCCTAGATCTATTTTCCAGGTCAGTTGTTTTTCTTAGAAAGTAATTCCTATTTTCTTCTTTTTATCAGTTTATTTTTTATTTTTTTGTTTAACTGATTCTTGAAGTCTTATTGAGTCATTCACTTCCATTTGTTCAATTCAAAATTTTAGTATATTATTTATTTCAGTTAGCTTTTTTAGATCCTTTTGTATTTGATCAATTTAATTGTTTTGTTCAATGCATTTTTTTTCCTTTTCTCAAATTTTGCTTTTAAGTGAATTGGTATCTTTTTCCACATAAGGAATTATATGATTTTTTTCCATTTCATGAAATCTATCTTGTAGGAAGTTATGTGCTTTTCACATTTCATCAAATTTATTTTTAAAGAAGTTTTCTTCAGATAATTTCTGTTTTTCCTTTTCCATACCCTCTTACAAAGATCTCATTTCCATTCCCTATTTGTCCTCTAACTCTCTTTTAAGATCCTTTAAAAAATCTTCTAAGAAAGCCTTGTGAATTGGGGATAAATTCATATCTCCCTTTGGAGTTTCATCTGCAGTTGGTTTTCCTTTAAAACCTTAGGATTTTACATCATTCTCTTTCCCCATAAAAGTTGTGTATGATCAGAGGTTTTTTGCCTTTTTTGCTCATTTTTTGAAGGATTGAGATCTGCTCTTGAGGCAAAGGGGAAATGGTCTGCTTTAGTTTGCCTAGGACCAGTGTTTCTGCCTAATTGGCAGTGCTGGGTAATCAAGGCCAGGTCCCAGGTTCTTCTGGAGGCTCTGGGGCTTACAATTTGCCTTCTCTATTTGCTTTTGGTGAATTAATAGCAAATCTCCTAAATCACTCGCTTGCAACCACGACAGAGTAATCTATGAGTTTTAGCAAAAATTCCCAGGTGAGTGGACACTATAATGCTTGGCATTATACCCCAGCTCCTTGCCCCAGGCTCCTTAAGCTGCTCTCTGATCTCTACAGATTGTCCCCCTGCCCAATTGAAACAAACCTATTCTAAGGTTCTTCCAAAGTATCTTCTAGTATTATAGTATTATACTTTAGTATTATTAGTATTATTACTATTATTTAGTATTATACTCTAGTATTATACTTTAAATGTTTGTGGATTCTGTTACTCCAAAATGAACCCAGAGTCTTAATCTGCTGTTAGTTTGAGAGTCAGAGGAAGTCAAAGAAAGTCATGTCTGCTCTCTGCCATCTTGGTTCCAACTTTTCCTTAAAATGATCAATAGCATCTATTTAAAAACATCAGCAACCATAGTGTATAATGGGGAGAAACTAGAAACATTCCCATCAAGGGTGAAAAAAAGCTGCCCACTATCACCATTACTATTCAATATTGTAAGAGAAATGTTAACTTTGGAAAGAAGAAAAGAAAAAGAGATCAAAGGAATGAGAGTAACTAATGAGGAAACCAAATTATCACTCTTTATAGATGATATGATTGTATATTTAGAGAACCTTAGAGAATCAACTAAAAACCTGCTAGAAAAAATTTACAATTTTAACAAAGTTGCAAGATACAAAATGAATCTACACAAATCATCAGCATTTTTATACATTACCAACAAAGTCCAGCAGCAAGAGATACACAGAGAAATTCCATTTAAAATAATTGTCAATAACATAAAATATTTAGGAATCTATCTGCCAAGGGAAAGTCAGGTACTATATAAACATAATTACAAAATATTTTCCACACAAAGTCAGATCTAATCAATTGGCAAAGATATCAAGCACTCTTGGGAAGGCCAAGGAAATATAATAAAAATAACCACAATCTAAATTAACCTACTTATTTCATGCCAAAGCAATCAAACTCCCAAAAATTTGTTTTACAAATCTAGAAAAAATAGTAACAAACTTTGTCTGGAAGAAGAAAAAGTCAAGAATTTCAAGGGAATTAATGAAAAAAAAAACGCAAATAAGGTGGCCTAGCTGTGCTAGACCTAAAACTATATTATAAAGCAGCAGCCATCAGAAACATTTGGTACTGGCTAAGGAATAGAGTAGTAGAGCATTTTAATAAGTTGGATTCAAAGGACAAAATATTCGATGATTATTAGTAATCTAGTATTTGACAAACATAAACACCCCAGCTTTGGGGATAAGAGTTCACTATTTGACAAAAACTGCTGGGAAAATTGGAAACTGGTATGGCAGAAACTAGGCATTGACCTACACCTAACACCATATACCAAGTAGGTTCTTGATCTAGACACAAAGAATGTTATCATACACAAATTAGAAGAACATAGTGTAGTTTACCTCTCAGATCTGTGGAGAAGGAAAGAATTTGTGACCAAAGAACTGGAACTCATAATTGAACACCATATAGATAATTTTGATTATATTAAATTGAAAAGTTCTCTTGCAAAAACGAAATAAATGCAGACAACAATAGAAGAGAAGAAATAAATTGGGAAAACATTTTTACATTTAAGGCTTCTGATAAAGGTCTCATTTCTAAAACATATAGAAAATTGACTTAAATTTATAAGAAGTCAAGCCATTTTCCAATTGATAAATGGTCAAAGGACATGAGCAGAAATTTTCAGATGAAGATATTTACACCATTTCTAATTATATGAAAAGGTTCTCAATCACTATTGATCAGATAAATGCAAATTAAGACAATTATGAGATACCACTACACATCTGTCACATTGGCTAAGATGACAGGAAAAGATAATGAAGAATGTTGGAGGGGATGTGGGAAAACTGGGACACTGATACATTGTTGGTGAATTATGAACAGATCCAATCATTCTGAAGAGCAATTTGGAACTATGCTCAAAAAGTTACCAAACTGTACATACCCTTTGATCTAGCAGTGTTTCTACTTGGTTTATATCTCAAAGAGATCTTAAAGGAGGAAAATGGACCTACATGTGTTAGAGTTTTTACTCTCCTAACTAATGCTAATCTGTCCTTATTCCTAGGTCTATCAGAGAAAATCTGGTAAATATACTATTGATAATATCAATCTCACCTCTGTTTTGAGGTCCTCAGAATCCTCCAGCTACTATTTTATCTGGAAGTAGTTGAAGCATAACAGAGCACCCGAGAGTTTAAATGAACCAACTTAGATTTTATTCCTGTAAATCACATCTACTCCATGACCTCCTGCACATACCTTAGTGGCGACCTCCCAGTCCAGTCTCCGGGTGGTAAGAAGGGGAAAAAGAGAAAGAGAAAAAAGTCCAGAGCTTAAATAGAGTCAATGTGGTCACAGACACAAGCCAATAAACAATGAAGGTTACATCCTGAACTTGACTGAAACTTCAGAGAGAGATCTAGGTTCCTGCCATGGGTGGAGGTCCCACCCACAAAGGAAGTACTCACTCAACTCTTAAGCACATATGGGGATAAAGACCATTGGTCCACTTACATCTCAATTGTGCTTGCCTGACCTTTCTTTGGACCCTTACATACATGTAAAAAAAATGTTTTGTAGTGGCAAGAAACTGGAAACTGAGTGATTGCCCATCAGTTGGAAAATGGCTGAATAAGTGATGGTATGTCAATGTCATGGCATATTATTGTTGTATAAGAAACAATCAGCAGGAAGATTTCAGAGAGACCTGAGAGACTTACATGAACTGATGCTAAATGATGCAGAACCAGGAGATCATTATACTCAACAACAAGATTATACAATGATCAATTCTGATGGTTCTTTTCAACAAAGAAATTATTCAGGCCTGTTCTGAAGATCTTGTGTTGATGAGAGCTATCTATAACCCAAAGAGAGGACTGAGGGACTGAGGGTGGATTACATCATAGCATTTTATTGTATTTGTTGTGGTTTGCTCAAATTTTATTTTCTTTTTTTTTACTTTTTGATCTGATTTTTCTTGTGTAGCAAGATATTTTTCTGTGAAGGGAATAGAATAGAATTTATAAACAAATATAATAAACTGGAGAACATTGTTTTACAACCAGAGTGCCAGAGGAATATTTCAGGTACACTCCAATGCCTATGTGTGCCTATTATGGATTTAACATATATTTTGCCATGTTTGACATACATCGTGTTGCCTGCCATCTAGGGGAGGGATTGGGGGAGGGGAAAATTGGAATACAAGTTTTTTCAAGGTTCAACATTGAAAAAACTATTCTTGCATATGTTTTGAAAATAAGAAACTTCAATAAAAAGTGATTTGATAATCCCTTTGGAATTAAATATTAAATATCTAATGTGCATAAGGGGGCAGCTAGGAAGCACATTGGATGAAAGCCCTGACCTGGAGGAGGGAATAGTCAACTTCCTGTAATCATATCTGGTCTCAGATACTTATGAGCTGTATGACTTTGAGCCAGTCCCTTTGCTCTGCCTCAGTTACCTCATCTCTAAAGACAGTTGGAGAAGGAAATGGTCAGCAGGAAAACATTACACTATCTTTGCCAAGAAGACTTCAAATGGGGAAACAGTCGGGCACAATGGAATGAATGAACAAAAACCAAAAATACACAGGAACACAGTAAATGTTAGCATTTATTTCACCTTTATTGTTAAAAGAAAAATTGTTTATTGTAATCCAAGGGGAACAGGACTTGAAAAATTAAAATCTATGGCCTCCAAATGACTTTGTTAAATCCTAGGAACAAAACAAAACAAAGATATGATTGTGAAACCTCATAAACAGGCAGATCCATGGAGGATAAGAGTACAGAACACTGTGGAATGATCTCCTTCAGCTTGCTGGACTATTTTCCACTTGGTGAGCAGGAAGTCCCTTCTTCATCATGAAGTAGGGGTGATGCTTATTCTCTTGCAGAGAAAGGTCAGGGAGCATGGTGTTGGGTTGAAGTCCTCCTTGTAGAATGTTCATTGAGAGGAATAGCAGCAAACACAAAGATGAGAGTTCATTGGACAGAGAGTCATGGGGCCAGGCTTTGTTCCTGGAAGTGGAGGGCCAGGGCAAAAGAGGGGTGTCACAGGGGCTGTGAAGCAAATAGAATGGAATTTATAAATAAAAGAACTCTGGAGAACATTGTAAAAGGCCAGAGTGCCAAGAGAATGTTCCAAGTGCACCCCAACCCGAGGTAGAGGGCTTTTCATTTGATGGTTCAATGGCCCAGGATAGGTCTGTAGATAGTAATCTCCTTCCTTCTTGACACATTGAAGCAGGAACACAGAGGTACAGGAGGCCACATTCTTGGCCCTTTTCCTTTTCAAGCGTGGGGTGTAGATCCCCAGGGTCCACTGAGGAAGTTGACTCACATCCACCTCCCAGTACTGGCTGCCGGAGCTGAAGGTCTGCTCAGCAAAGACATAATGGCGAGGAGGGTTCTCAGGAGGCGTGGTCTCCACTTGCCAGCCTGCTCCAGCCTTTACATCCTTGAGATCCTCAGAAATTGTCACACAGGAAGTGGCTGATCTGGGATCAAAAGTGAGATCTACTCTGTATCTGTTGAGCATCTTGATCAGGCTAGGGATGGGGCATTCTCTCAGTTCTTGGGTGATAGCCTTGGCCTGTTGGGCCAACATAGACTCACTCCTCCCCAGCAGCTGCTTGGCATCCTGCAGCACATCCAGATTGGCTTGGTGGCCCGCTTCCTGCAGCTCTTGCATGAGGTTCTGTAGGCTTTGCATGTGCTGGGAGAGTCTGTCCTGGCTGGCCTTCTGTTCTTGCCTTATCCTTTTAAGGCATCGCTTCTCTTCCTCTATCAGCAAGTGGTGCAGTTTGTGGAATTCTTCCATCATCATCGAGTGCCAGTCAACAGCAGGTTTCTCTTCCTGGGCAAGAAGTTGTTGATTTTCCTCCAAATGGTTCCCCAAGCGAATCTGAAGGTTCTGGAGCTCCTTCCTGTATTTGTGAGCAGCCTCTTGTACAGGGGAGATCTTGTGAGCCCCATGCGCTGGGGTTTCACAACATGTCACACACAATGCTGTCTGGTCCTCTTCACAGAAAAGCTTGAAGAGTTTCTTGTGAGTGACACACTGGCTCTGTCCTTGAGTGCTTGGCATAAGCTTGGAGCTGAGCTCTTTGCCCAGCTCAGTCAACTCTGCTAGGCGCTTGTTCACTGTCGGGATGGCCCTCTCCTGGGAAACTTGCCTGCATTCAGGACAGGAGAAAGCTGGGTCTCCAACTCTCCAGCTGGAGGAGAGACAAGCTTGACAAAAACTGTGCCCACACCCGATGGTGACAGGCTCACAGAAGTAGCCCCTGCAGATGCTACAGGTGATCTCACTCTCCAGTTCCTTCAGAAATTTCACAGTAGCAGCCATTCTCTCTCCAATTGCTAGACTAGACTAGAAGGTCTGCAGCAGCCAGAGGAAGAGGCTTCCCTTACAATGAAGGCAGTGCTTCTGAGCACAAACATGCTCTCCTTTTATAGGAGGTAGCCCCACCCCCTTAAGCCCTCCCACAAAGGTGTAAATTCCTGCAGAGCAACCTGTTAACTCTTCTTGGTGGGAACAGCCCTGAGGGCCCTGAGTTCTCACCTCTGGCTGCCTCCTTTGAATTCACAGGTTGCACCAAAGTGATTGTTCTTTAAGAAGGAATGTCAAAAAATGTAGAGCTTTTGGTTAATGGATTTTCAAATCTCCTTTTGTACAGATCCTCTTCTTTCCTTTCTTCTTCTACATCTAGTCAATTGGTTAGAGTATAATGACTCGTCTGCACTTTCCTTTTCAATTTCATTACTGAATTTGAGATTTACAGGCAAACTCCTTAGTCCTTTCATCCAACCTACCCAGGAAGACTAAACCCATAAGGACATCCAAGAATTTGCTTTTCATTCTCTTCTTTAGGAGGAAAGTGACCACAATGGACTCTCAAGACCTCTTTTCTTTTGCATTGAACTGCACATTTGGCTCCCTGCTCAATATCTCCTTTCTCCCTGATCCATATTCTCCACAATTGCCAGCTAACCTTCCTCCAGTAACTTTGCCAGCTAACCTTCCTCCAGTAACTTGAAGTTTGAAATTTTCTAAAAACGTTCCTGTAAGGAATAACAGAAAACCAGATTTATCTCTTATTTTAAGAATAAAGTCTTCTCTTCTTCTCATCTCTCTACTCTCTCTCTCTTATCTACTCTCTCTCTCTCTCTCTCTTCCTTCTCTCATCTCTATTAAATAAGTTCAACAAACAAAGCACCTTCATTGAACTTTCTGTGTTATAATCTTACATTACTAGGAAAATTCTTATTGAGTGTGAAAACTTATTTGGAAATTTCTGCTTTCCTTTTCCTCACTCTCAGCTTTCTTTCACAAATGGAACCCCTTACAAGCAAAGTCTGGTTTGCATGTCTTTGTCCTCTAAGATCCTGCAAGTGCCTGCCAAAATTGTAGGTAGCTAAAAAAAAAGTGGTAACTAAATTGAATTGAACTGAGTAAAAACAATTGTACTGAAAACAGCAGGACTGGGAAGGTGAGAGCTTGCTCCCGCCTCCTTTGCTTATTTTTCTTTTTTGGTCAATTATTGGCCAACATTTCTGTAGCTTGTCTAGAGCTACCCTGATGTCAGGCCTCCTATTAGGGCTGCTATGGTACTATGATGGGACTGACTAGGGCAGTTTGCATTTACTTATTCCTGATTTATTTAGAAACCTCAGTTATTATTGTCAGGGCAGAGAAGGTTGTCTAAATCAGGGCAGCAAGGAGACCTAGAACTGTGTTAATTTTCTAAGTGAAAGTGACTCCTGGGGGAGGATTCAAATTGTATGTAAGGGACCTGGTAGTGAAAAAGAACTGGAAAAAATTGTGTAGAGATCCAAGAAATGGATGAGTTGGGTGACTGAGAGGGCCAGGCTTAATGAATAGCTGGTGATGTCTGGTCAGTTCTGACAGTGGTGCTCCATGTATAGGGGCTAACATAGGGAAGGTGGATATGAAGAGCATGAAAGTGACATATAGTGAGAGGCAGATTTGAATAGCCTAGAAAATACATTTCCAAAGGCCCAAAGTCCAGCCAGAATTTCAACATGAACCTTGTGTATTTAGCTCTGACTCACTCATCAGAAATGTTTTTAAAGCATTTACCTCAACTGATCTCATCAGACTTAGCTTCAGTGGGTTCCCAATATCTCTTCTATGTCAAAATCTCTGATTATCGGAAGTCAAGTGACTTGCCCACTGTCATAGATAAAGGGGTATCTGAAGTCACATCTCTCCATTGTCTAAACCCAAGCATCTTTCAATTGCCCCACTGGGTGCTACAGAGGCTCTGTGGACATCACCAAAGAGATGAGGAGGTCCCAAGAAAGCATCAGGCTCATCAGAGCTTGCCTGGACCCCTTGAGTCAAATGGAAACCTCAAGACAGAATTTCTGGGTAATTAGTAATCAATATATTAATCAGGCTATCTAGCAATCAACAAATTTATAGTCTGTATTTTGTCTTGGTAGGCAAACATCAAAAGTGCCCTTAAAATGCCTTAAAGCCTCTCTGAGAGGGAATACTTCTGAAAAGTGAAAATCTACTCTGATTGGTGGATATTAACTAAAGAGTTGAAGTTTTAACTCCTGCTAAGAATGGCTCTTTGTATACAGACTTAGTAGACTCAAGACATGAAGGCAGAAGAAACCATTTAGATCAGGCACCCCCCAATTAGGTTTCTCCTTCATGAACTGGATTATCCTCCTCTTTGATAACATGGATCAAGTACGAGAAATTCTTCACCCAGGTAAAGCCTTGTCCATTCTGCATTTTCTCTGTAAACAGAAATTGGATCTCCCAGTTAATTAGGGTCCTGCCTGCCCAACTAAGGAATCTGTACATTGAGTGCTAGGAACTAATCTCATCATTCAGCCATGGCCCTCAGAGATTGACTGACCTGTTCAGGAGTTTGATCTTGGCAGAAATGAAAGGACAAAGATCTTGGGGAGGAGGGGGTTATCACAAAAGTAACAGTCATTAATAGAAATATGCATTTATCTCATCTGGAATAGTCTGATTTTTCTTTATATTTATTAAGCCACTGATTTATAGGAAATATTCCTCTAGAGGTTTTATAGTTCAGTAGAACAAGATTTACAATGCTCTTTGTATACATTACCTTTTGCACTTCCACTATAATTCTATGATGTAAATGGAATAGAGAGGTCTTGACTCCATTTGACAGATAAAGAAATATAGTCTCAGAAAAGATAAAAAGTTTGAGAATTGGGATTGAAGCCTTGTTTTTCCTAGACACTGAGATGTCAAGTGACTTTTTTAAAGGAACACATCTAAATGTGGTCCAGGAAAGGATTTGGACTACATTCTTCCAGAGTCTGAGCCCAAGTTCCTGTCCACTGAATGTCTCAGATGGTGCAACTTGGTCCAATATCATTAGAGAGTTGGACCTGGAAACCTGAAATATCTGCCTTTTTAATCTTACATGTCACCCAACTGTCTGATCCCTCAGAAGACAAAGGCAATACACTTAGATTGGATCAAAATCATCTAGAGAGTATTGTTTCACTGACTTATGCTTTGTTCAAGCATTCTGAAATATTTCATACAAGAATGATTAATTTTTGAATTTTAATACATCCTAAATGGAATTTTGGATGAGTACTTACAAAGATATAGATTGCCTAGATTAAGTAAAGAAAATAAAGTATATAAATATTCCCATTTTAGAAATAGAAATTGAACAAGCTATTAATGAAATCCCTAAGAAAAAATCTCCAGAGCCAGATGAATATACAACTGAATTCTACCAAACATTTAAAGAACAATTAGTTCCAATACCATACAATAAGAAAAATAAGATAAAAAGGAGTCCTGCCAAATTCGCTTTTATGTCAAAGATATGGTGCTGATACCTAAATCAGGGAGGGACAAGCAAAACAAACAACATTACGGGGCAATTTCCCAAATGAATATTGAGGCAAAAATCTATTTTTAATTCAATAATAATTTTATTTTTAAAATATATTATATTATATATATATGTGTATGTAATATATATATTATATATATATATATAATAAGATAGTTTTTAATATTCACTCTTGCAAAATCTTGTGTTTCAATTTTTTTCTCCCTGTTCCCCCCTCCTCTTAAACAGCAAGTAATCCAATACATCTTAAACATGTGCAATTCTAATAAATATAATTCCACATTTATCATGCTGCTCAACAAAAATCAGATAAAAAAGGAAAAAATGAAAGAAAAAAATATGCAAAATTCTTGTATACAATATTAGCAAAGAGATTACAACAATTTATCACCAGGAAAATACATTATGATCAAGTAGGATTTATAATATAGTTTTAAGTCTGGTACATTTAGGCAACCTTCATTTGCATCTTTTCCTTTAATTCCCTTGAATTTCTTGACCTTTTGTTCTAATAAAGCAGCAGTCATCAAAACCATTTGGCACTGGCTAAGAAACAGAGTAATTGATCAGTGATTTAGATTAGGTTTACCAGATACAATATTCAATGACTGTAGTAATCTAGTGTTTGATAAACCCAAAGACTTCAGCTTCTGTGATAAGAACTCACCATTCAACAAAAATTTGCAGGAAAATTGAAAAATAATGTGACAGAAACTAGGAATTAACTAACATCTAACACTCTATATCAAGATAAGGTTGAAATGATTTCATGATTTAAAAATAAAGGGTCATACTAAAACAAATCAGGAGAGCAAGAAATAGCTTACCTGTCAGTCTTTTGAAGAAAGGCAAAATTTATAACCAAAGAAGAAATAGAGAACATTATTAAATACAAAATGGATAATTTTGATTATATTAAATTAAAAATTTTTTTTTTCTACAAACAAATCCAATTCTGCCAAGATCAGAAGGGAAGCAGAAAATTGGGAAATTTTTTTTTATATCCAAAGACCTTATTTCTAAAATATATCGAGAATTGTTTCAAATTTGTAAGAATACAAGTCATAACCCAATTGATAAATGGCCAAAGGATATGAAAAGACAATTTTCAAATGAAGAAATTAAAGCCATTTGTACTCAAACTAAAAAATGCTTTAAATCACTATTGATTAGAGAAATGCAAATTAAGACAACTCTGAAATATTACCACACACTTCTCAGATTGACTAAGATGACAGAAAAAGGTAAATATAAAAGTGGGAGGGGCTGTGGGAAAACCGGGATACTGATACTTTGTTGGAGGAGTTATGAACTGATCCAAACTTTCTGGGGAGCAGTTTGGATCTCTGACCAAGGGGCTATCAAACTGTGTATCCCTTTTAATACAACAGTGTCTCTACTGGGCCTGAATCTCAAAGAGATCATAAAAAATAGGAAAAAAAACTCATGTACAAAAATATTTATAGCAGCCCTTTTTGTAGTACAAGGAACTAGAAAGTGAGTGGATTCCCACAAGTTGGGGAATGACTGAATAAGTTATGGTATATGAATTTTAGAGAGTAGTATTGTTCTGTAAGCAATGATCAGCAGGATGATTTCAAAAAGACTTGTAGATAATTACATGAAATGCTGCTGAGTGAAGAGAGTAAAACCAAGAGAACATTGAACACAGAAATAACAAGATAATGTAATGACCAATTTTGATGAACTTGGCTCTTTTCAACAGTGAGGTGATTCAGGACAGTTCTGATAGTCTTATGATGGAGATAACCATCTGTACCCAGAGAGAGGATTATGTTGTGGATACAACATAGTATTTTCAACATTTTTGTTGATGTTTGCTCAATTTTTTTCTTTCCCTTGTTTTCCCTTTTTCATCTGATTTTTCTTGTGCAGCATAATAAATTGAGAAATACATTTAGAAAAATTGTATGACTCAACAATATTGGATTACTTGCTGTGTAATGGAGAAGGAAGGGAGAAAAATTGGGAATGCCTGGTTTGCAAGGTGAATGCTGAAAACTATCTTTGTATGTTTCTTGAAAATAAAAAAAATTCATTACTAAAAATTTAAATAAATAAAATATAAAAATAAAGGAAAAAGTGCAGAGGATTCTCCATTCCTTTTTGTAATTGACTAGATAAAGAAGGGGAAAGGAAAGAAGTTTCCAAGAAATTCTTCCATCTGCAGAGGGTCCAATACAAAAAGGAGATTTGAAAATCCATTGAGTTGATTCTTAACAGTTTTAAAAGATTCCATCTAAAAGACACAGGAGGCTTGAGACTTTGGTGCAACCTGTGAATTCAAAGGAGGCAGCCAGAGGTGAGAACTCAGGGCCCTCAGGGCTGTTCCCACCAAGAAGAGTTAACAGGTTGCTCTGCAGGAATTTACACCTTTGTGGGAGGGCTTAAGGGGGTGGGGCTACCTCCTATAAAAGGAGAGCATGTTTGTGCTCAGAAGCACTGCCTTCATTGTAAGGGAAGCCTCTTCCTCTGGCTGCTGCAGACCTTCTAGTCTAGTCTAGCAATTGGAGAGAGAATGGCTGCTACTGTGAAATTTCTGAAGGAACTGGAGAGTGAGATCACCTGTAGCATCTGCAGGGGCTACTTCTGTGAGCCTGTCACCATCGGGTGTGGGCACAGTTTTTGTCAAGCTTGTCTCTCCTCCAGCTGGAGAGTTGGAGACCCAGCTTTCTCCTGTCCTGAATGCAGGCAAGTTTCCCAGGAGAGGGCCATCCCGACAGTGAACAAGCGCCTAGCAGAGTTGACTGAGCTGGGCAAAGAGCTCAGCTCCAAGCTTATGCCAAGCACTCAAGGACAGAGCCAGTGTGTCACTCACAAGAAACTCTTCAAGCTTTTCTGTGAAGAGGACCAGACAGCATTGTGTGTGACATGTTGTGAAACCCCAGCGCATGGGGCTCACAAGATCTCCCCTGTACAAGAGGCTGCTCACAAATACAGGAAGGAGCTCCAGAACCTTCAGATTCGCTTGGGGAACCATTTGGAGGAAAATCAACAACTTCTTGCCCAGGAAGAGAAACCTGCTGTTGACTGGCACTCGATGATGATGGAAGAATTCCACAAACTGCACCACTTGCTGATAGAGGAAGAGAAGCGATGCCTTAAAAGGATAAGGCAAGAACAGAAGGCCAGCCAGGACAGACTCTCCCAGCACATGCAAAGCCTACAGAACCTCATGCAAGAGCTGCAGGAAGCGGGCCACCAAGCCAATCTGGATGTGCTGCAGGATGCCAAGCAGCTGCTGGGGAGGAGTGAGTCTATGTTGGCCCAACAGGCCAAGGCTATCACCCAAGAACTGAGAGAATGCCCCATCCCTAGCCTGATCAAGATGCTCAACAGATACAGAGTAGATCTCACTTTTGATCCCAGATCAGCCACTTCCTGTGTGACAATTTCTGAGGATCTCAAGGATGTAAAGGCTGGAGCAGGCTGGCAAGTGGAGACCACGCCTCCTGAGAACCCTCCTCGCCATTATGTCTTTGCTGAGCAGACCTTCAGCTCCGGCAGCCAGTACTGGGAGGTGGATGTGAGTCAACTTCCTCAGTGGACCCTGGGGATCTACACCCCACGCTTGAAAAGGAAAAGGGCCAAGAATGTGGCCTCCTGTACCTCTGTGTTCCTGCTTCAATGTGTCAAGAAGGAAGGAGATTACTATCTACAGACCTATCCTGGGCCATTGAACCATCAAATGAAAAGCCCTCTACCTCGGGTTGGGGTGCACTTGGAACATTCTCTTGGCACTCTGGCCTTTTACAATGTTCTCCAGAGTTCTTTTATTTATAAATTCCATTCTATTTGCTTCACAGCCCCTGTGACACCCCTCTTTTGCCCTGGCCCTCCACTTCCAGGAACAAAGCCTGGCCCCATGACTCTCTGTCCAATGAACTCTCATCTTTGTGTTTGCTGCTATTCCTCTCAATGAACATTTCTCCCAGGGAGCCACAGGCTCCCTCGCTTTTTTCACTCCATTTCCAATCTTCCTGGAAGAGGATAAATTTTAACTGCTTCATGATGAAGAAGAGACTTCCTGCTCACCAGTTGGAGATGTTCTATACTCCTATTTTCCATGGATTTTCCTGTCACAATCGATTAATTCTGTTTCAGCAGTTAAAGAAGCCTCATGTGAGGATTATGGTTTCCATAATTAAGTATTTTGTTCCTAGAATTTATCACAATGTTTTCCATGTCTCTTCCAAATGAATTTTGTTATTATTTTTTCTAGATATGTAAAATTCTTGGGAATTTGATTGATATGGCATTAAATAAGTAGATTAGCTACACTGTCATTTTTATATTTGCTTGGCTTCCCCTTGAGCACTTGATATTTTCCCAATTGTTTACATCTGACTTTATTTGTGTGGAAAGTATTTTTTAGATGTTTTCATGTATTTCCTTATTTTGCCTTGGCATGTAAACTTCCAAATATTTTATACTATTGACAGTTATTTTAAATGGAATTTCTCTTTGTTATCTCTTGCTGCTGGATTTATTGGTAATAAATAAAAATGCTAATGATTTATGTGGATTTATTTTGTATCCTGAAACTTTGCTGAAGTTGTGAATTGTTTCAAGTTTACTTATACCTTCAGAATCCAATTCTCAAAGTGCAACAAGAAAATTGTATTTACACACATATATTGTATCTAGGTTATACTGTAACACATGTAAAATGTATGGGATTGCCTGTCATCTAGGGGAGGGGGTAGAGGGAGGGAGGGGATAATTTGGAAAAATGAATACAAGGGATAATGTTATAAAAAAAATTACTCACGCATATGTACTGTCAAAAAATTTCATAATTATAAAATTAATAAAAAAATGGAATGTAAGATCCTTGAGAAGGTTTTTTTTTTGAGATTCTTTATATTCCTATTACAGAATAGATGCCTAATTAAATATTTCTTCAAATTTGAAAAAAAAAAAAAAAGGATTTCTCCCTCTTTACAGCCCCCCCCTTTCTTACACCTTTTACTTATTATTTCTGTTTCCCCTTCTTTTAGCTTCTTCCTTTCCTTTTATCTTTCCCCTTCCACTTCCCTATAAGGTTAGACAAGTTTCTCTGTGAAACCAAACATGTCAAATGTTCTCTCTTTAAACCAAATCTGATGAGAGTAAGATTCACACAATGTTTATCCCTCTCCCTTCTTTCCTTCATTCAGAATAGGCTTTCTTTGCCCATTCATGACATGTAATTTCTCTCTTATCTCCATTTTCCCTTTTCTTCTTGCAGCTTTGTTAACTTATCCTTTAGGAGTTTAGGGATATCCTTTAGGAATATGTACTTGATGTATATATGTTTAGTATTGATATTTACTTCATTATCTATGGTACCTCTTAGTAAGATATAGTTTCCTTCCTTATCTCTTTTAATTAGATGCATTTTTACTTTTGCTTGACCTGAAATCAGGACCTCTATCCCTGCTTGTTTTTTCTTTTTTTCTTCATCTGACCCCATAATAGATTCTTCTTCTGCCTTTTCCCTTTATTCTGTATATATCACTCTGCTTTAAATGTATTTCTTGTAAACAACATATTGTAGGATTCTAGCTTTTAATCCAATCTCATATCCACAGTTAAAACAAACAAATCTGTATTTTTTGCCATTTTATTTACTCCAAAATATGCTTTTCTCTTTCCTTTCCCTTTTCCTCCTCCCTAGTATTTTGCTTTTGACCAGCACTTTCCTCAAGGATTTCTCCCTCTGAAGTAACAAATTGGGAAAATATTTTTACAGTAAAAGGTTTTGATAAAGGCCTCATTTCCAAATATATATAGAGAACTGACTCTAATTTATAAGAAATCAAGCCATTTTCCAATTGATAAATGGTCAAAGAATATGAACAGACAATTTTCAGATGATGAAATTGAAACTATATCCACTCATATGAAAGTGTTCCAAATCTCTACTTGTTAGGTTCTTACTAAGTGCTAATGAGATAATGAGATAATAGGTTTTTACTAAGTGCTAAGTCGGTACTTAACAATTCTCTAGTTCCGGCCTTTCCTGGGGAGGAGCTTGCATGCTTAGGAGGAGCAAGCTCATTGGTTGAAGTAATTCTTCCCAGAAGCCCTTGCATTATCCCACGCCCATTCTCTGGGAGGATAAAAGAGGACACCACTCCAGAGAAAGTCTCTGTTCTACACCAGGCTTGACGCAGCTCTCTGCAGGAAGGGAAGTCAATTCTCTGGACAAGAGTTAATGGCAACTGTCTGGAGACAACGGTTCTCTACAGGAAGAAGAATCTGTCTGAGAGATTTGAGTTGACACAGCAGATCTCTTCCCAGAGAGCGATCAGCAGCTTCTGGAGACAACAGCACATTACATCTACTGATCAGAGAAATGCAAATTAAGACAACTCTGACAGATTGGTTAAGATGACAGGAAAAAATAATGATGAATGTTGGAAGGGATGTGGGAAGACTGGGACACTGATGCATTGTTGGTGGAGTTCAATTTGGAACTATGCCCAAAAAGTTATCAAACTGTGCATACCCTTTGATCCAGCAGTGCTGCTATTGGGCTTATATCCCAAAGAAATACTGAGGAGGGGAAAGGGACCTGTGTGTGCCAAAATGTTTGTGGCAGCTCTTTTTGTAAAGGCTAGAAACTGGAAGTTGAATGGATGTCCATCAATTGGAGAATGGTTGGGTAAATTATGGTATATGAAGGTTATGGAATGTTATTGTTCTGTAAGAAATGACCAGCAGGAGGAATACAGAGAGGCTTGGAGAGACTTACATCAACTGATGCTGAGTGAAATGAATAGAACCAGAAGATCACTGTACACTTCAATGCTGTATGAAGATGTATTCTGATGGAAGTGGATCTCTTCAACATAAAGAAGATCCAACTCACTTCCAGTTGATCAATGATGGACAGAAATAACTGCACCCAGAGAAGGAACACTGGGAAGTGAATGTAAATTGTTAGCACTACTGTCTATCTACCCAGGTTACATGTACCTTCGGAATATAATACTTAATGTGCAATAAGAAAATTGGATTTACACACATATATTGTATCTAGGTTATACTGTAACACATGTAAAATGTATGGGATTACCTGTCATGGGGGGGGGAGGGAGTGGAAGGAGGGAGGGGATAATTTGGAAAAATGAATACAAGGGATAATGTTATAAAAAAAAATTACTCATGCATATGTACTGTCAAAAAATTTTATAATTATAAAATTAATTAAAAAATAGAATGTAAGATCCTTGAGAAGGATTTTTTTTTTGAGATTCTTTATATTCCTATTACAGAATAGATGCCTAATTAAATATTTCTTCAAATTTGAAAAAAAAAAAAGATTTCTCCCTCTTTACAGCCCCCCCCTTTCTTACATCTTTTACTTATTATTTCTGTTTCCCCTTCTTTTAGCTTCTTCCTTTCCTTTTATCTTTCCCCTTCCACTTCCCTATAAGGTTAGACAAGTTTCTCTGTGAAACCAAACATGTCAAATGTTCTCTCTTTGAACCAAATCTGATGAGAATAAGATTCACACAATGTTTATCCCCCTCCCTTCTTTCCTTCATTCAGAATAGGCTTTCTTTGCCCATTCATGACATGTAATTTCTCTCTTTTATCTCCATTTTCCCTTTTCTTTTCAGTAAATCCCCTTTTGCACTTCTAGATTATTTTTTTCATATTATGACACCAAAATCAAATTATGCCTGCACTCTCTAAGTATATCTATAACAGATATAGTTCTCCAGAGTTCTTTCCTTTTTACCTTTTTATGTTTCTCTTGAGTTCTATATTTGGAGGTCAATTTTTTGTTCAGATCTGGTCTTTTCATCGGAAATAAATAAAATTCACCTGTTTCATTGAATGTGCATATTCTTCCCTGAAAGAAAATGCTCCGTTTTACTGGGTTGCTTATCCTTGCTGCATTCCAAGTTCCTTTGCCTTTCAGAATTTCAGATTAAAGGCCCTTTTATCCTTTAAGATGGAACCTGTTAGGTCCTGGGTAATCCTGATTGTGGCTCCTTAGTATATGAATTGTTTCTTTCTGGCTGCTTGCAATATTTTTGCAATAATTGATCCAATAATTCTGAAATTTAGCCACAATATTCCTTGCAGTTGTCATTTTCAGGCTTTTTCAAGAGGTAATCAAAGAATTCTTTTAATGGCAATTTTACCTTTTGATTGTAGGACAGCAGGGCAGTTTGATGATTTCCTGAAAGATCTTGTCTAGGCTCTTTTTTTTATCATGGTTTTCAGGAAGTCCAATAATCCTTAGCTTGTCTCTGCTAGATCCACTTTCCAGGTCAGTTATTTTACCAAATAGGCATTTTATATTTTCTTCTTCTTTTTTTTTTTTTTTTTTTTTGCTTGACTGATTCTTGATGTCTCAATAAGTCATTCATTTCCATTTGTTCAGTTCTGATTTTTCCCAATTTCTTAAAGCCTTTTGGATGGACTTGAAAGGGCAGTTCTCCGCCATCTTAAATTTGGGGGCCTGTGTGTGTTTAAATTGGAATTCTGATTCTGAAATGGTGTAAGATAATTACTATTAACTAGTATATGCTAAAATTGTGAGCCTGTTTTTTTCTGATAGAAGATTTTAGAAATGTTTTCGTCAATATTGAAGTAGTGTTACTAGAAATTTAATTCTGTATTTGATTTGATTTTAAGTTAAAAAAAAATTTTGGTTTGCTGGTAACTTACCTAAAGAGATCACATATTGGTATTTCCTAATTAGAAGAAATATATTTAAGCTAATATGTTGCTTCCTAAATTGTATATTGGGCAATTTGTAAAAATTGAATGAGCTATGCTTTAACATTTTGTTAGCCCAGCTGAATATGTGGTATACATTTTTGTGAAATTTGATCCAAAGCTATTTAAAATATTAATTTTAAAGTTTGTTTTGCTTTCTCCTTTTAACAAATAAGTAAAAGCAAGAAAATTTGGTGTATCGGTATATATGTAATTGCAGAATAAATTGTATCTGAAATGTGTGTAATATATCTAAAGTTAAGTAAGAAGGTATTGAGACAAAGTGTCCCTCCTGAGGAAGGGAGCCTGGCTCCAAAGTACTCAGATTAGGTTTTACCAGTAGAGAGGAGTGGAAGCTTTCCCCTCTCCTACTTTAAGAACAGTTAATGTAATAACATTGGAACAAATTATATCTAAATATGGATTGGTCAAGACTATTAATTCTGATAAAGGAAATTGATGTTAGAGACTACATTGTCTTGGATCAAATATTTGCCTATTGCTTTGTTAAAAAAAATTTTTTTTGAACTGTTCCTAGAAGTGACCTAGGACTTTCCCCAGGTGAAATGCTTTTTGGTTTATGTTCATTTGGGAGAAAAAAAAGGTAAGACCCTTTTTTGAAGCAAAGGATAAGTTTTTAAGGAATTATATATTGGCAGTATCCCTTTTAGCCCTTAGGAAACAAGGATTTCTGATCCAAACAACACCTTTGGAGTTTGCAGTTTGCAGGAGTATGAATGCTTACTAAATCCTGGAAGAAGCAGAGTGGAAGAACCTTACTAGATGAAATATCTGATACAGATAACTGACTGGAAGCTGAGAATACCACCACTTTATAGCCTCTAAAATTGACTTTGTAATTAGGAATGTTTTGGTGGGAAGAGAGGTTAATTGTAACTAGAGGAATTTTAACAATATTGGTATTGTACCTGTTATTTATATTTCCAGAAAAGTTTATAGGGATTCCTTGACTGGAGGAAGTTGGATTAAAATTTTTTTAGGATGAAGAAGTTATTAATGTTATTTCTGATAAGGTTGTTCAATGTGAAATTAGGACAGTATATTCTATATTTTATAAATTTTAATTAGTTGTATGTAGTCATTTTAAAATTGTTCCCATTATTTAGGGAGATTCTGAAAACAGTGGTCTATGTCTTTTCCCTTTGAACATGGTTGGTTAATACCTGAACATGTTCTGTTATAGACTGGTTATTGAATATCTTAAAGTAAAATGTTTTGTGTAATATTGAATTTAAAACCCACCAACTTAGATTTGAAGATAAGTACTTAACTTTTTAGGATGAATCTCTTACTGGTATCAATGTAAGTAGGTATAAGTATACTTCTTTGGGATATATGATCCTTGAGAGCTGAATTCATCTGAAGCTTTGATTAATGAAACTTGCTGTTTGAGATAAAAACTCTTGGGACTGTAGCTGATATTATTTAGAGTTTTGAATTCAAATATGATTGTCTAATGGATAATCAAGCCAGTAATCCACAATCTGAAAAGAATATGCCATAAACTACTCAGAGGAGTGTGATCCTGCATTGTTATAGGTGAAGGTTAGTATCTGGGCAGGAGTTGGTAGGACAGTCTTGGTCTCTGCTTAAATGGGATCCTTCAGGTTCAATTTCCCAGTGGTATTCCTTTGAATAAGATCTCACCTGATTATTCCTGAGTCTGGCTATAAGATCAAATTGTTAAATTGAGCTAAGGATGCTTTGTCCTGTCATGTAGGTGCTCTCAGATTGAAGTCTGAAGGACCAGTTTTTGATTATAATCATGCCCCTGCTTTTTCCTCTTTTAGAAATTGCTACAATCAGGACAAGCATTCAGTTGATATGATATCTTGCAGTTTCCTATCTGAAAATATGTGATCATTATATCCTAAATAAGTAAGTAAATATTTGGCCTAGTCATCTATCTGTTGCTAGATGCATATATCTGTCTGTTTATTTTAGTATTTTTGTTGTTGCTGACTTTTGTGATAGGCCTTTTTATTTGTGAAAGGTTACCATATCTAATTACTGAGGACACAAATGATTGGAGTGATAGATGGTCCCAGAGGGGAATTGGGGATACAGAATCCCAATTTGTATGCTAAATACTCTCATTAGACTCCAGGCCATGGTCAAAAGTATTACTAATCAAATAACAAAGGCACTACATATATTATACATTTAAGAGACCTTATAGTTAGAAAGAAAAGGTCTTTTATAAATTCCTTGGTGGAACTCATAATTTCCCAGTTGAAAGGGATTATTTCATGCAATTGGGGCATGACCTTAGCCAGCAGCCTAAATTCTGAAAGACACTTAGCACCCTAAAAGAATAGTTGTAGAGAGGAGAAGTGAGGTTGGAAAGCATAATGGAGTTAGAGATATCAAGTGATATGAGGGAAGGGAAAAGACATCACAAGGTAGAATGCTGTGGTGGGCTGAACCAAAGGAAGATAGAAGCCATGGGGACATGACTGGGATTTCCATAGAAGAAATATTGAGCAGCCTGGAGAGGGAAGTCCAGTTAGACAAGGATGGACTCCAGTAGAGAAAAAGAACAAGCTAGGTCCAGAGGGATTGGAGTCTGAGAACAAGATGGTTGTAGAAATGTAGCAAGAATGGTGTGAAAGGTCTTCAAAGGATAATAAATAAAAGAGGAGGGTTTTATGGAATGAACTGAGTGAAGACTCTCTCATGGGAATATAGCATTAAACTATTCCTTAACTATGACTTGAGACTTCTGCAATAACATGTTGAACTATAGCTAAAAAGCTGCAGGTATTTGATTGTCTTGAATGAACATTCCTCTCCTCTTTCCCTCAGCTCTTAATTAGCATTTAAGTACTTCTTTTAAAGGCAATTTATCTTTTGTTTCTGAGATAGATTTCTATGTTTAAAGTATAAGCCTGCACTCCCTCAAACAATGGGAGAAAAGGTCAAAGGGAGAGGGGATTTCTGTTTTATTTAATCTTGTGTTTTGCAATTTATGTTTTGTACTCCTTTTACTAACAAAGACTTTGTCAGATGGGAGATGTCCTTTCTTTTGAGATTGTAATAACCCCCTTTTTGCTTTTTCTTACTCTGATAGTCTCTGATTGATTTTGTGATCACTACTGCCCACACAGGTACATTACTTTAAAAAAAAGAACTTTTATATTGGTAATATACATTTTAAACATAAATTGCTGAAATTTATAAGTGATTGCATTTAAGGTTATAAGAGAAAACTGTTGATCAAAGAGTTTTAAAAGACAAAAAAACCACTAACTTTTGCAGTTTTAAACATATTGCCTTAATATCAGATATAGTGAATGGGCAAAAGACAATTTCCTAGATTTAATTTAAACATAATCTACAAGTTTTAGCTTTGGGGCCACATTACATCTGAATTCATCTAATTTTGGAGTGAGCAAAAGAATCCCTTTTGGCAAGTGCCTCTAAGTGGCTACTTAAGTGAATTAACTTAAAAATCAAAGGTAGATTTCCTTCTTTATTCCTTGTAAACTATGGATGGGTTGGCAACTATCACCCCTGGGCCATCTTGATTTAAGACCTAGTCAGGAAAAAAAAAAAAACCCTGGTGTTTTTTACTCAGAAAAATTCTTTCTCTGTTTCTATCTTCAAATTCAAAGTCAGAAAGAACTCTTTAAAATTATCCCTTTTTGAACATGATTATTAGTGAAATTGTAAACTGATTTAGCCTCTGGAGAAAAATTTGGAACTATACCCCAAAACAATCAAACTATGCATTCCCTTTGATTCAGCAATACTCCTACTAAGTCAGCATCCCAAAGAGATCATAAAAAAGGAGGGAAAGGACCTACATATGCAGAAATATAAATAGCAGTTCTTTTCATAGAGGCAAAATATTAGAAATTGAAAGGATCTAGCAGTTCAGGAATGGCCAAACAAGTTGTGATACATGAATTTAATGGAATCCTATTATGGAAAAAAAAAAAAGAGCAGTCATGTTTCAGAAAAACTTAGAAAGACTTGGACGAACTCATGCTAAGCAAAATGAACAGAAGTGGGAAAACATTGTACATAGTAACAACATTGTGTGAGAATTAAGTACAATGATCTAACCCTTCTTAGCAACATAGAGATTCAGGACAATGATGGAAAATGCTATTCACAGGATCCACACTTAACACCATATACCAAGATAAGATCAAAATGGGTCCATGATTTAGGCATAAAGAGGGAGATAATAAATAGATTAGAGGAACAGAGGATAATCTACCTCTCAGACTTGTGGAGGAGGAAGGAATTTATGACTAGAGGAGAACTAGAGATCATTATTGATCACAAAATAGAAGATTTTGATTACATCAAACTAAAAAGTTTCTGTACAAATAATACTAATGCAAACAAGATTAGAAGGGAAGTAACAAATTGGGAAAATATTTTTAAAAACAAAGGTTCTGACAAAGGTCTCATTTCCAAAATATATAGAGAACTGACCATAATTTATAAGAAACCGAACCATTCTCCAATTGATAAATGGTCAAAGGATATGAACAGACAATTCTCAGAGGAAGAAATTGAAACTATATCCACTCACATGAAAGAGTGTTCCAAATCACTACTGATCAGAGAAATGCAAATTAAGACCACTCTGAGATACCACTACACACCTGTCAGATTGGCTAAGATGACAGGAACAAATAATGACAAATGTTGGAGGGGATGTGGGGAAATTGGGACACTAATACATTGCTGGTGGAGTTGTGAAAGAATCCAGCCATTCTGGAGAGCAATTTGGAATTATGCCCAAAAAGTTATCAAACTGTGCATACCCTTTGACCCAGCAGCGCTACTACTGGGATTATATCCCAAAGAAATACTAAAGAGCGGAAAGAAACATATATGTGCCAAAATGTTTGTGGCAGCTCTTTTTGTTGTAGCTAGAAACTGGAAGATGAATGGATGTCCATCAGTTGGAGAATGGTTGGGTAAATTGTGGTATATGAAGGTTATGGAATATTATTGCTCGGTAAGAAATGACCAACAGGATGAATACAGAGAGGCCTGGAGAGACTTAAATCAACTGATGCTGAGTGAAATGAGCAGAACCAGAAGATCACTGTATACTTCAACAACAATACTGTATGAGGATGTATTCAGATGGAAGTGGAAATCTTCAACATAAAGAAGATCCAACTCACTTCCAGTTGATCAATGATGGACAGAGGTAGCTGCACCCAGAGAAGAAACACTGGGAGGGGAATGTAAATTGTTAGCACTAATATCTGTCTGCCCAGGTTGCATGTACCTTCGGATTCTAATGTTTATTGTGCAACAAGAAAATGATATTCACACACATGTATTGTACCTAGACTATATTGTAACACATGTAAAATGTATGGTATTGCCTGTCGTCGGGGGGAGGGAATAGAGGGAGGGGGGGTAATTTGGAAAAAATGAATACAAGGGATAATATTATAAAATATATATATATATAATAAAAAAAAAAAAAAAAAAAAAAAAAAAAAAGAAAATGCTATTCACATCCAGATAAAGAACTGATGGACTCTGTGTGGGACAGAGTACCAATCTAATTAACTACTCAGAGACATCATCAGGTACAAAGAGGTACACTTATTTAATCCCTGCAGGAGAGGCCCAGACACACACCTGGGAGCTATCCCCACCCCTGCCATGTGCCTCCTGCTCATCCAGGGTTCAAAAGGCAAAGGGCTAAAGCTTTCCCATTGAATAAATGCAAAGAAAGCAACCTTCCTTTTTTTTTTTTTTTTTTTTAAGTCCCTTTTCTTTTCTTTTTTTTTCTTTCTTTTTATACTTTATTTTTAAAATTAATTTTATAATTATAACTTTGTTGTTGACAGTACATATGCATGGGTAATTTTTTACAACATTATTCCTTGCACTCACTTCTACTCCGAATTTTCCCCTCCTTCCCTCCACTCCCTCCCCTAGATAGCAGGCAGTCCCATATGAAGAGGTTAAAAGGAGATAGCCCATGATTAATAGGAAATTCCTGTCTTAGGAGAGGCTAAAGGAGATAACCTGAGACACAAATGATTAATTTGTGAATTTTAGAAATTCTTGTCTTATTTACAAATCTCTCCAAAACCTCTTGGATAACATGTCTATACAAACTTTGTTTTATGACCCTGATTATGTATAAAAAGAATTTCTAAAATTCTATTTCTTGCACTTGGTGTATCCTTGCCTTGTGCCCGCCAACTTTGCTCTGGCGTCCCTGGATCCATCTCTTTACTATCAATAAAGACTTTGTTTTAACATAGCATTGAGTAGTGAATTCATTCGCTAACTAGATCCATCCTATGGTACTTGGGAGGAGAAGAAAGCATTGAACCATCTTTCCCCTTTGAGCCTCATCACATACATGTTAAATGTGTTATAGTATAACCTAGATACAATATATGTGTGCAGAACCAGATTTCTTGCTGCACAGGAAGAATTGGGTTCAGAAGGTAAAAATAACTTGGGAAGAAAAACAAAAATGCAAACAGTTTATACTCATTTCCCAGTGTTCCTTCTCTGGGTGTAGCTGATTCTGTCCATCATTGATCAATTGGAACTGAATTAGATCTTCTCTATGTTGAAGATATCCACTTCCATCAGAATACATCCTCATACAGTATTGTTATTGAAGTGTATAATGATCTCCTGGTCCTGCTCATTTCACTCAGTATAAGTTCATGTAAGTCTCTCCAAGCCTCTTTGTATTCATCCTGTTGGTCATTTCTTACAGAACAATAATATTCCATAACATTCATATACCATAATTTACCCAACCATTCTCCAATTGACGGACATCCGTTCATTTTCCAGTTTCTAGCCACTACAAAAAGGGCTGCCACAAACATCCTTGCACATACAGGTCCCTTTCCCTTCTTTAGTATTTCTTTGGGATATAAGCCCAGTAGTAGTATGGCTGGGTCAAAGGGTATGCACAGTTTGATAACTTTTGGGGCATAGTTCCAGATTTCTCTCCAGAATGGTTGGATTCTTTCACAACTCCACCAACAATGTATCAGTGTCCCAGTTTTCCCACATCCCTTCCAACATTCATCATTATTTTTTCCTGTCATCTTAGCCAATCTGTCAGAGTTGTCTTAATTTGCATTTCTCTGATCAATAGTGATTTGGAACACTCTTTCATATGAGTGGAAATAGTTCCAATTTCATCATCTGAAAATTGTCTGTTCATATCCTTTGACCATTTATCAATTGGAGAATGGCTTGATTTCTTATAAATTAGAGTCAGTTCTCTCTCTCTATTTGGAAATGAGGCCTTTGTCAGAACCTTTAACTGTAAAAATATTTTCCCAGTTTGTTACTTCCCTTCTAATTTTGTTTGCATTAGTTTTGTTTGTACAAAAGCTTTTTAATTTGATGTAATCAAAATTTTCTATTTTGTGATCAGTAATGATCTCTAGTTCTCCTTTGGTCACAAATTCCTTCCTCCTCCACAAGTCTGAGAGGTAAACTATCCTATGTTCCTCTAATTTATTTATGATCTCATTCTTTATGCCTAAATCATGGACCCATTTTGATCTTATCTTGGTATATGGTGTCAAGTATGGGCCCATGGAAAGCAACCATCCTTAACCAATTGTCTCCAATGCTAGCTTCCTCCCACAGGCATGTCACTTCCTGCAGTTTCCTACATCTCCAGGTTCAAAGTTCATCCCTCCAGAGATCAAATGGCCTCCCAAGGTCCCTTCTGGGAACATGTGGCAATACTGAGAAATACTTCATCCAATCAGTCCCATTCAACTCTGAATGCAAATTGAAGCACACTTTTTCCAATTTCTTTTCTTTTTTTTTTTTTTTTATGTTTTTTACCCCTTTTGGTCTGTTTCTTCTTTTACAGCTGGGACCAATAGAGGAACATGCTTTACAAGATTGCACATACATAACCTATATTAAATTGCTTACTGTTAATAGATCTGTACCAAATTCTATTAATGATTGCTCTGCTGGTGAGAGAGAAAATTAGAGTTGCAGCATCTAAACCAAATAAACACAGAACAAATAAACTTACACAAATAACATCTAATTACTGATAAAAGGGAGAGTCAGATCCCAGCTTCCCCCTGTAAAGGAATTCACATGGGCCCAAGATATGGAAGAGTTTTTTATGAAGAGTCTTTGTCTAGTCACTATACTGTGACATTTAAAAAACTCCAGAGACATAGTTTCTAATAATGCTATTTCTTCATTAATAAAAATCTCTGATACTCTCAAATGCCAAGACTCCTCATAGTGAAGGGTTCATTGTTTACATGCCCTTGATAGAGTGTGTGTTGCTGAGGATGGCAGAATGTATATTACAATGAGATATAGATCTATTAATTTTGATTATGCCATTTATTTCTAAATTGGCCAGCCTTGAACAATCTAATCAGAGAATTTATCTCGATATACTCTGATATGCTCTGATTACTCAAACCTGAGTAGAACACAATGGAAGGGAATTCACTTAGTAAAGAGGATTTAAGTGAGTTAAAGCTTTGGCAGAGGTCAGTAATGGATGCCCTTCCAACCTTGGCTGGATTTAGAACAAGGAAAGAGGACAGCTATAAAGCCTGATTCTCCTCCATAACTGGTTATTAATTATAATTTTTCTCTCACCTTAAATCTCTGTCCTATTGGCTGCTTTCCTACTTCCTATAAGATTGTTTATATTTCCCTTATTTTCAAAAAAAATCTCACTTGATTCATCCATCTCACCTCCAACTGCATATTGAATGTCTCAAACTAGACGTAATTTATAGACATTTTAAACTCAATGTCCCAAACCGAACTCCTTTACCCTCAAACCTTCTTCTCTTCCTGATTTTTCTATTATTGTCAATACCTTCCAATTAGTACCTAAAGTCAAAATCTTTGTATCATTCTTGATTTCCTTACTCTCTTATCCCATATCCAATCTGTTGCCAAGTCCTGCTGGTTTCTTCATGATATCTCTCAAACATTCCTATCTCTCCTCTGACACTTTTACCACTCTGGTGTAGGCCCTTATCACCTCACAGCTGGTCTATTACCAAAGCCTACTGCTGGGTCTCCCTATCTCAAGTCTCTCTCCATTCCCCTTTATCTTCTACTCAGTTGTCACATTAACTGCTTTGGCAGGTAGGGGCGCAATGGATAGAGTGTTGGGCCTGGAGTTAGGAAGATTCATCTTCCTGAGTTCAAATCTGATCTCAGGCGCTTAGGAGCTTTGTGATCCTGGGGAAGTCACTTAAGGCTATTCACCTTAGTTTCCTCATCTGTAAAATTAATTGGAGAAGAAAATGGCAAACCACTTCAGTGTCTTTGCCAAGAAAATCTCAAATGAGATTATGAAGAGTTGGATAAAACTGAAAAATAACTGAGTAATAGCAACTGAAGCTTGCTTTTTGAATGCCCATATAATTTGTCATGTCAGCACCTGGCTTGGAAGGAAAATATCCTGTGTTCTCTTATTGTATCTGTAGAAATAGTATTATTCAATTGACTGTACAGTTGGAACTAGGTCCATTTTTAAAACTGTCAGAATAGGACAGTCCCCCTCTCTTCCCTGCATGAAAATATCCAAAAAGTGGGAAGGTTCACTCATAGCAGAGCTGCTATGAATAGAACTAACAAGAAGGAAAAAGCTATCTTTCCTTATCTTCTTTAGGCTCCATGGTCATGACAAAAAGGCTAATATTTCTTTTTCTTCCTGTTTTTAGGTTATACATGTACATGCATCTTTAACATTTCCATATAAGCCATATTAGGAAAGAAAAATCAGAACGAAAGGAAAAAAAAACACAAGAAAGGTGACAATAGTATGTTTAGCTCCTCATTCAGTCTCTGTAGTTCTCTTTCTGGACGCAGATGGCATTTTCCATCCAAAGTTTATTGGAATTGCCTTGGATCATGGAATTGCTGAGAAGAACTGTCTAACATAGTTGATCGTTAGATAGTCTTGCTTTTGCTGTGTACAGTATTTTCCTGATTTTGCTCACTTCACTCAGAATCAGTTTATGGAAGTTTTTCCAGGTTTTTCTGAAATCTACTTGCTCATTCTTTCTTATAGTACAACAATATTCCACTATATTCATATATCATAACTTATTTAGCTATTTGGGCATCTACTCACTTTCTAGTTCCTTGCTGCTACAAAAAAAGCTGCTATAAACATTTTTTTCACACGTAGATCCTTTTCCTTCTTTTATGATCTCTTTGGAATACAGATATAGTGATGGCATTGCAGCATCAAAAGGGTATGCACAGTTTGATGGGGTAGTGTTTCTGTTTGTTCTGTTTCATATTTGTCCTTTTACATTTCAGGTACAGCAGGTAGAATCCCCATTGGACTTGGAATCATTGAGCCATGGTGACTCAAGCTCTGGTTATACTTTTTAAAGTGTATATCTAGTCACATCACTCCCATTCTCTTAAAAAAACTTCACTAGTTCTCCATCACCTCCCCAGATAAAATAAAATCTTGTTCTTGGCATTTAAAGTCCTTTGCAACTGCCGCCTTCCTATATTTTCAGTATTGTTACTTCTTATTCCCTTATCCTAGCCCCCACATAGTCTGTGACCTAGTAACATTCTACACCTTTAACTATTGTCATGTTCATAGCCTCTCCCCCATGACTGCAATACTTTCCCTTTTTATCTCTTCCTCCTGAGTTCCCTGGCTTCTTGTACATCCCACATAAAATCCCACCTTTTACAGGAAACCTTTTCCTGATCCCTCTTAATGCTATAATAAATACAAGACTACAGAGAAACCTAGAAAGCAAATGGATTTTATTTTATTCTATTTTAGCAAATGGAAGTGGGAAACAAAAGGAACAAGTGTTTATTAAATGCCTACAATATGCTAGACATTCTGATAAACACTATAAATAGTATTTCCTTTGATCTTCATAAAAAATTCTGTGAGTTTGGAGCTGTGTGATAACATTGTTAATAATCTTTTAGAAAGAGGAAAAAACTCAAGTACTTTTTCAGGACCTTAATGTTTTTAAAGGGAACTGAGGGAGTTAAATAATAAAAACAAAAAGGTAGGGTAAAAGAAACACATTAATGTTGAAAAAAAGAAATGAGGAAGTAGAACTTACTATTTTTCAATATTTGGCTATGTGAATAGAAGAATATACAAACATGGGAAAATAGTAGTCATTAGATGAACCTCATTCTTATCTGAAATGGTCAAAGGAGAATTCAACACAGTTAAATGCAGAAATGCATCAAACTTAAAGAGAAACATTTAGTGGAAAAAAACAGATGAGTGTATTGTGGAGGAAATAGTAACTCTGCAAAAATAAATGTATTGTTTTTGAGGGAGGATCTTTTTTTAAAAAGAAAAGAAAACCATGGATTATTTCTTTGGCTAATTGGTGAATAGCTGAATGAATTTTGATATGGAAATGTAATGGAATATTTTTGCACTGTAAACAATGACAAAAACATAATTTCAGAAAATCTTATATAGTTTGAATTATAAACATATAAGAATAATACTGTTAAGAGAAACAGCTATTAAAGTTTTAAGAACAGATCAAAGCAATGACTAATCATATCTCCAGAGGACTATGACAAAGTATGTTACTCAGCACCTTATAGAGAAGAGATGGACGCAAAATGAAGAGACATATTAGCACAACCTTTTGTGGATTCATTTTGCTTGATTATACTTATTTGGTACAAGAATTTTTCTTCTTTTCTCTTCTTAATTATACATGTGAGGAAGTGTCCAGTACTTCTTCTCTTCCTGATTTTTCTATTTAACTGTTAACAGTTTAAAGGCATTAGTACCTAAAGTCAAAATCTTTGTATCATTCTTGACTTCCTCACTCTCTTATCCCATATCCAATCTGTTGCCAAGTCCGGTTAGTTTCTTCATAATAATATATCTCTCAAACATCCCCATCTCTCCTCTGACACTTTTACCACTCTGGTGTAGGCCCTTATCACCTGACATCTGGACTAGTAACAAAGCCTACTGGTGGTTCTCCCTAGGGGATAGTAATAGTAATGCAAAAAAAATGGGGAGATTCATAGTTTTATTTAATAAATTTTAATAACAAAAATTGAATATTTTTTGATAATAAATATTTAATAAATTTAATATTTAATTGTATGTATGTGTGTGTATATGTTCTGATACATGTAAAGAAATACACTTTTTTTTGGAGTTTCAGCTCAGAATAAAAACACAACTATCTAAATCAACAAAAAAACTAATAAAGGTGTTAAAGATAAAATTTTATTCTCTTCTGTTTTCATAATCATAGCAATGGGCCATCTAGGTGGCAGATCAAGAAATTTTCTACAGGGCAGTAGGTGATCTAGTGAAATCTTTTGACTTGCTATTCTCCTGCTCTGGGTCTTTATTATAGCATTTGGTGAGGAAGATGTTCAAAGGACTTTCTCTTCCCCCCTCTTCCTTAATGGGCCAGACCAGATTATATAAAACAGATGATGATACTAGAACAGTATGGAAGAAAGAAATGCAGAATAACAAATCATAGAGTTCAGAGAAGAATCAGAAAGAGTCAGTGTAGTGAAAGCTAAGTGATATGAAATTACTTGGTCTGAATTGCTTCAGAGAAGTCAAGTAGGGAATCTAAATCAAAGCTCCTGTGATAAAAAGTTCATTATTAAACAGTTTTAGTATAGTGATAAGGAAAGAAGCCAGAATCAATAATCTATTTACTATTTTAAATGTAGGTAACGGAAATATTTAATTAACTTGCCAAGTTAATGTTTATTTCAGTATCGTTTGTGTATGAATATTGTCTATTTAGATAACAAAGTAAGAATTAAAAAAAACTCATTTGATATAATGATATTTTATTCATCAATGATGTTGAGCAAATTAGAAGATGAAAGGAGTTACCTCTCACTTTCTGTTTAATATGTTGTTTTCAGTCCTGCCTGACTCTTTGTGATCCCTTTTGACTTTTTTTTCTGCCTTTTCCTTCTCTAGTTCTGAGGAAATTGAGGCAAAGAGAGTTAAATGATTTACCCATAAAATTAATCAGTGTCTGAAAGCAGATTTGAACTTAAGAAGTTGAATATTCTTAACTCCAGGCCTGGTACTCTACTGCATCACCTAGGTGCTCTGTTTATTTAATACCCAGCTGATTAACCTCATATTCTAAATTTTTTCCCTCCCTTCTCCTAACCTCCTTCCCTAGATGGCAAGTAATCCAATATATGTTAAAAATGTGCAATTCTTCTATATTTCCACAATTATTATGCTGCACAAAGAACATCAGATCAAAAAAGGAAAAAAAATAGAGAGAAAACAAAAAGCAAGCAAACAGTAATAATAAAAGAGTGAAAATGCTATGTTGTAATCCACACTCAGTTCCCACAGGCCTCTCTCTGGGTGTAGATGGCTCTCTTCATCACAAGATCATTGGAACTGGCCTGAATCATCTCATTGTTGGAAAGAACCACCTCCATAAGAATTGATCATCATGTAATTTTGCCGTTACTGTGTGCGACAATCTCCTGGTTCTGCTCACTTCACTTAGCATGAATTCACCAGCCCTTTCTAAAATCATAGGATAATAATTTATGGGATGACAACATTGCAAATGAAAACAATTATGAAAAACTTAAAGAACAAAGAACAATGAAAATTTAGGACTTTTACCTCTTGGCAGATAGATGATAAACAACAAGAGTTCAATAAGACACAGTTGTTGTGAGACTTTTTTTTTTTTTTTTTTTGGCTTGACTAGATTTATGTATAATCCAAGTTTCAAAGCCCATTGGTATGGGAAGCTGTCATCATTGCATCTACCTGAGTGGCAAGGTGAAGTTGGTGAGAGCCCCAGAGAGAGGAAACTTGCTTTCTTCAAATCTATTCAATTATTCCAGGTTTGGTAGTTCTTTCAGATTTGATAGTTCCTTCAGGTTCTTCTGACTTCAAGATTCAAGAAAGAAGATGGAGGATATCAATTATCCTTCATGTTGTATAAGGAAAGGACTGAGAAACAGCAGAAATAAGAGGAACTAGCAATCTTCATCATGTCCCTATTCCCAGTTTGCTGCACAAAGGGAACTTCCCCTTGAGTGAGATCTAAGACTATCTCTCTCTTAATTAAGCTGAGTTACCTCACTCTCAATGGGAGAGGTCCTTTATTGGGTATTGTCTAGTTTATATTTTATCTTTTCTAATTTCTGGTTTTGTTTTTTTTTTATTTTTTGTTATTGAACTTGGATATGTGGATTTGTTGTAAAACTAATATTTGGTGAAAAAGGAGTCATCTTGGATATAAAGTTTCAGATTCTTCTCTTTTTGATTAATGAAACATTGAGCAGAGGTTACATTGAATTTGAAAATCAAATTCTCTAGATAAATAATATTTAAAGGAGCATAGATGTTAGGATTACTAGGTGAGAACTCAGGTTGTCTGGACAATGACAAGGTGAGAAGTCAGGTTGTCTGGACAATGACAAGGTGAGAACTCAGGTTGTCTGGACAATGACAAGGTGAGAACTCAGGTTGTCTGGGCAGTGAGAAGGTGAGAACTCAGGTTGTCTGGACAATGACAAGGTGAGAACTCAGGTTGTCTGGACAATGACAAGGTGAGAAGTCAGGTTGTCTGGACAATGACAAGGTGAGAACTCAGGGGCAGTGAGAAGGTGAGAACTCAGGTTGTCTGGACAATGACAAGGTGAGAACTCAGGTTGACTTGATAGTTCTCTGGCTCAGATTCTGGGAGGAGCAAGCTCATTGGTTGAAGTGGTTCTTCCCAGAAGTCCTTGCATTATCCCACGCCCATTCTCTTGAACAGATGGAAACTATGGGAACTCTTCAGCCTGGACTTCCATCTCCTACTCAGTTGCCAAGAGAATGGCCTCTATGGGTTATAGACATTAAGGATTGTTTCTATTCTATACCTCTAGATAAGGAGGATATGAAAAGATTTGCTCTTTCAGTGCCAGATGTTTCTTAGATTTTCTCCTTTGTTTTGAGGTCTTTCTCTTTTTCTGTCTCTCTCTGATGGACAAGGCGAATATGACTTGTTGGCACCCATCTGATTCCTTCTCCTGCTGAAGAAATACAAGCAAACCCTCTCCCCCAGGCAGTTAACCTATCTGGTCCCTTCCCTTCACCACTTTCTGGGTCTCTCCACATCACCTGGTGATTAGCTAAGGACAGTGGAGCTGCTCGCACTGGACACTGCCCTTCTGGTGGGTTATAAAACCTGTCTGCCGGAGCCAGTGCATCTTTGTCAAAAATTAGAAAATTAATGGTATAGAGAACTAAATTTAGAAGTTCCCTAGGGCTACCTGTGGCCTGAACTGCCTGGAGACAACAGTTCTCTACAGGAAGAAGAATCTGTCTGAGAGATTTGAGTAGACACAGCAGATCTCTTCCAAGAGAACAATCCGGCAGTTGCCATTAACTCTTGTCCAGAGAAGTGACTTCCCTTCCTGCAGAGAGCCCCGTCAAGCCTGATGCAGAGACTTCTTCTCTTTCTGGAGTGCTGTCCTCTTTTATCCTCCCAGAGAATGGGCGTGGGATAATGCAAGGGCTTCTGGGAAGAACCACTTCAACCAATGAGCTTGCTCCTCCCAGAATCTGAGCCAGAGAACTATCAAGTCAACCTGAGTTCTCACCTTGTCAGTGTCCAGACAACCTGAATTCTCACCTTGTCATTGTCCAGACAACCTGAGTTCTCACCCAGTAATCCTAACACATAGAGATATAATTCCAGGCCATTATAACCTTTCTTTGAGCAGAACGAAATGATCAGCCTCTGGGCCAAACTTCTTGCTTCCCAACCTGGAAGGAATTAAAATTTCTCTAGAAGAGGCTAGATATGTCTATTCTGCTTTCCTTTGAGACATACACTGATATTCCCATGGCACATGTGGAGGAATAGCCATCGTTACATTTTTTTAATAGGAAAAGATTATATTTGGGAAGTTGATAGAGAATAGTGGAGCAGTGATTGATATACAATTAGCAAAAAAATCAGTGAATAATAAAAATTACAGAGAGCAGAAGAAATAAAGCTAGAATTGGAATTGACATGTTAAAATCAAATTATACTTTGAAGAAATGAACTGTATATAATGGAGGTTGTTTCATATAAAGTCCGTTTGCTTTTTTGTTGTTCATGTTTTGTTTGTTAACCTCCTAATAATATATATGCAATATCTATACATATGTACATATTTAATATTGTTAAACATGCTAATGTGAAACACTAGATGGCAGTAGCTCATCTCAAAACTTCTTTTGTATGATTTCAAAAATCTGAAAATTGTGTATTACTTTCTGGATGTTAAACTAAAATTATAGGAGAGTGGGAAGGCCCTCTGGAAATAGTCAATTTTATCCATGTGCCTCTGATAGGAAGGCACCTAAAACAGCTCAGGCAGTAAGATTTCTATCCTTTTCCAAAGAATGCTGGGGGAAATGATCCCCTGGTTTCTCTCAATGACCTTGTGGTATAGTGAGAAAATTCCCATTAAGGGAGCCAGAGCAACTGGAAGCTGATGGCAATATTCTACTCGGTGGTGGAATCATCTTATTTGGGTCACTTTATCTTTTAGGGCCTCAATTGCCTCGAGGTCCTTTTCATCTGTATCCTTTAGTAGTCCTCCTTCTTATGAGGTTCTTCTTAGGGTCTAATTTAATTCCTTTTATGGTGTCATGGGCTTGGAAATGAACCTGAGTTTGAATTCTAGCTCTGGGATTTCTTGGCTGCATCATTTTGGAAAAAAATAAAATTCTTAGCCACAGCAAGCCTCATCATTATATTTTTTTGTCTGTAAAATGTGAATAATGATGCCGACATTACCTGCTTCCCAACATTATTATGAGGGCATACTTTGTGAATAATATGTATATATATTATCCACAATAATACACATTATTGGTTATCATTAGTTCCATAGCTTAAGCCTCTTTCTCTTTTTGAAATAGACCTTTGAATAAATCATTTTAACAAACAACAGTTATGAAATATTTTCTCTAAAACTTCACTTCATAAGGAAAAAAATATCCTAGTTTTTAAAATTCTTCCTTGTTTATTTTCCAACCTTTTAACTAACTACATTTCTTTCTTCTGAACTCTCTCCATGGCCCTCTTCAGCAGTGGAGTCCCAATATCTTGCCATCTCACTGGCACAGAACACTGACGATAGATATATAGAGCCAGTTACAACTATGAAGTAACACCTCAGAACATAATATGAATGCTCTTTAGAGAAATATGTAACGTAACAGATGTGCAGGGATTACAAATTTCTGTAGTGAGTCTCTCCAAGAAGAACTAGTAGTCAGAAAACCTGGGTTCCAACTTTATAATAAAACCAGATCAGGTATTTATTTCCAAGCTATAACATTCTAAAAGTAACTCCAATTATATTTCTCACATCAAGCTCTGTTACAGAATTTAAAAAATAACTCTCTAAAAAGATTAAGAATCACGGCAAGAATGACTAGATGGATATGAAACTGATGGAGGATGTATCAATATTATAAAACATACAACAGGAATTTCCATTGACAATATAATAATGCTTACTCCTTCACATTTGTGAGTCGCAAATTCAGTATACCCGAAAAATGTCTTACAACTAGCCACACTTAGAATCTTTTATATAATGTACTTCATTTGATATTTTCACTGTATTTAAAACTGATATTGTTCTTTTAATAATACTTTGATGTGCACAAAAATTGCTTTTTGTCCAGAATTCTCTCTACCATATTGTGTGACTTTTTGAAGAGCTAGACAGACAGAGGAACTTCTGGAAGGAATTAAAATAACTCTTGGGGAAAAGCAGGAGGAGAGAAAAGGCTGAAGATGTCTGTTCTGTCTCCCTTCAAGCCCCCTTCCATAACAACAACTCCCATGGTGCATATTGGGGGGCAGCACTGCTACAAATGAACAAATGAGTATGGAGACTGCAGTAAATATTTAATTGTATGCAGGAAATAGGGGTGTGTATTTAAGAGTTGGGTAAGGATAGGACAATGAATGAAAAAGTTATCTTTCTCAGTTTCAGTTTTGAAAATCCTGTAATACCAATTAGCCTGGGTAATTCACAAAACATTGTACACATGGGGAATGAGATCTGGGCCTTGGCTAATGGGCCTAGTCATTGTGAATAAGTATGGTGTGCTTTGCTGAAGTACTCTTCGTGTAGAATTATGTTTTTGCACTATTTTTATTGGCTATGTAGCTGGAATTAGGCTACATTCAAAAAAAATCTCTGGAAAATCAGGGCCTGAATTTTCCTTTGTTTTGTCTTTTTCTTTTTATCTTCATTTTGATTGAGAAATGCAAGGATATAAAGGGAGAAGGTGGAATTTCTCCACCTAAGGCCCACCTGTAGACCATTATTATAAAGCTTTCATTTTATCCCTTTAAATTCATTCTTCCTGTTTTAAATGGAGATTGGAGATGCATTTCAGGTATAGAAGACAGCCAGAGATGGAGTCTCTTGTTCATGGAATAGCCAGGAAGCAAGTGCCACTATATTAAAAGTATGTAGTAGTGTGGAAGTATGTGAAAAATGGAACAATAGAATGGGACTTGGTTATGAAGGGTTTAAACATCAAATAGAAGATTTTGTATTTGATCCTGAAAATAATAGGGAACCTCGTTTATTGAGCAAGAAGGGTGACATAATCTGACTGGTGCTTTAGGAAACCCACTTTGGCAGCTGAATGGAGCATGAACTAGAGTGGGGAGAGAGAGGAGGCAGTCTGACTAGCCCAGGCTAGAGGTGATGAGGGCCTGAATCAGATGGCAATGTCAGAGGAGATAAGGGCATGTATTCAGGAGATGTTATAAAGGTAAAATTGGCAAGCCTTTGCAATAGGGGGGTGAGAAATAGTGAGGATCCCAGGATGACTGCGAGGTTGTGATCCTGAAGGACTGGGAGGATGGTGTTGCCCCTTACAATAACAGGGAAAGTAGAAGAGGAAGAAGATTTGGGGAAAACAAAATGGTTTGGACACGTTGAATCCAGTGATTCATTGCCTTTGGGATAAAACAGACTCCTCTGCTTACCTTTCCCTGATCACATTATTTCCCTGACTACGAAGAGATGGACACGCTCAATGACTAAATAGCAGCACTATGTGCTATCCAAACCGATGTGTTTGTTTTGTTGATCCCTATATGCAACATTAAATTTTCTAGCCCCATGTTTTTATACAGGTTCTTCCCCAAGCCTGGAATGTTGTCTTTTCTCACTTCTGCCTTTTAGCAGTCACAGTGACTGCCAAGACCCAAGGGCTGCCTTCTTTCAGTTGGTTTCCTCCCTCTTCTAATCATTCTGAATTTGTTTATTACTAATCTGTGAATCTTTTGTATCTCCCCCACCCTCCTCCTCCCTGTTCCCTAGTACTACCCAGTTGAAAGTAGATTCATTAAAGACATCTATCACTTAAAACAATTTGATTGATTATAGAAAAATATACATTATACATATTTATCAGTAGTTACATAGATAAATTGATGTCCATTTGTCCCCAATATTAGTTTTACTTTCCTAGAATCTAGGCTAATATTTATTTGCATTAATCTCAAGGGAAAGCTATATTTCCTTAAAGAAACGGTCTTTTATCTGGCAAAGAACACACCTCAAAACTACTTCCCTTGGCAATGGTCAAGAAAATGGCATATTCTAAGGAGGTCTTCACAGGGATTAATGCCAACAGTTTATTCTGCACAGGTAACTATGTGATTTGATGTTTGTCTCCATTTTGCCTAATACCCTTATCCTGCTGAAACAATTTCTCTCTGTTTCCAAAAATTATAGTAGTCACCTCAAATAAATATTAGAGATATCAGAATTCCACATTTTGAGAATTTTCTAATCCTAAATTTACAATCATATTGATCCAATCATTTTACAGTTCCTGAGATCTGGAAAACTGAAACATCTCTTACATGTATCTGATTTGGGATCTTTGATGTAAAAAGGGAAAAAAATAGCAAATCATTTTTGATAATGGTATTCCATTTCAATGTCTGGAATAATACCCTATCAGAAGTGTTATCATTGAACCTCCTGCAAAGTAATATTATCCCCAATGTAATCAGGGGCTACCATGCTTCTGGGCTACCCAGATGACTGGTGCAAACTCATATTTCAAGTTTCCTCTATCATATCCCTCCTCCCACTCCCAAGAATTGGTAGAGGCCCAAATAAAGATCAGAGCAACCCATTCTATTTCTAGTTCTCCTGAGGCTTCTGTTGGCTATAAAGAATTCCCTTCAACAAGCCTCAATAAGCCACATAAATTCAGTGTTACTTGTTACTGGTGAAGGTTAACTAATTGGCCACCAATAAGTCTCAGGCCAACCCCCATTTGATCATTATTTGAGTCATGACTGAATCAGATTGAATGTAAATAGAAATCATTTCTACTTTGGCCAGAAACTCTAAGAGTCTTCCCTTCCCAGATTTATTAATATATATATATATCTTAATCACTGAATGGGTGCAGTCTCAGTCAAACTGAAACCTGTTGAAGACCTTAACTTAAAAAGGCCAAAGTTTCGCAGTGTACCAGGACTGTCTCCAGTGGTCTTGAATATCTGACCTTTGGTCCCTCATGGCTTTGAAGGGGAAAGTGAGGCAGGTAAATCCAATTCAAGTGCATGTCATGATATCATCTTCTTGTTGTCATGGCCTTTTTCAAGATAGAAGGACAAAATAACAACAATCACAAAAATCACTCCTTTAGAAGGCAAACTGTAGGTGAACAGTAAAATCTGACCGCTTCCTCTTTTCAATTATTTCCTACACCTTCCCCTTACAAAATTTGTCCAACACCAGGACTAAGCTTGGTCATTATCATTATACATAATTCAGTTTTATTTTGTTGTTCTTTCTATTTATGCTGTTATAGTTTTTATGTACATTGTTTTCCTGGTTTTAGAAACTTCATGCTATATCTTTGTGTACTTTCCAGGGTTCTCTGAGTTCTTCATATTCATCAGTTAATATAGCCCAATAACCTCCATTATGTTCACAATAAATCATTCTCTAATTAATTGATGGTTACTCATTTTGTTTTTAGTTCTTTGCTATCAAAAAAATTGTAGGATATTTTACTATATATGAATATTTTACTGTAAATATAATCTTTTTATTCCCCCTGTCTTTCAGCTCTTTGGATATTTTAGTCACTTTTCTCTTTTACATTATTCCAAAGTAGTTTATCCAACTGATAGCTCTACCATTAGTATCATAACATGTCTGTTCTCCTGCAGTCCCTTCAACAGTATTTCTGTGTTTCATAATCTGGGCCAGTTTTCTTAATTGTTTTAATATTCACTTCAATTATTAATGATTTGTAATTATCTGTAATATTCATATTTTTTTTACCACTTATCTAATGGAAATTTGCTATTTTTAAAAAACCATATTTGTAACTTGATATTAGATATTTGAAGAAAATATACTTGAGGAAGAACTCCTTCAGTTTTCCTTCTTATCCTAAATGAATTGATTTCATATAATAAGAATTGTCTGTTGTTTCTTTTATGGTGCTATTATTATTATTTTTCTGGTTAAAAATTATTTTCTTAGCTATAGTTGTAAAAGACACCTTTATACATTTTTAAAAATATGATGACTTTTTAATATTTAGTTTCCTTCTCCATTTGGACTATACTGTAATACATGGCATAAGATACTTGTCTAAATAATTTCATTATTGTTGCTGCCTTTTTACCAAACAGTTTTCCACTTTTCCCAGCAAGCTCTTATCAAATATGAGTTCTTTCTTTGGGGATGGAGTTTGTGTTCTTTAGTTTTTTCAGCACTGGATTATTGAATTCAGCTGTTTCTAATTCTTGCTTATATAATCTGTTTCACTGATGTATTTTTCATTTTTTTTAAAAGTAGTACTACCTTGCAAGAACTTTAAGTGGATGCCCATCAGTTAGGGAATGGCTGAATAAGTTATGGCATATGAATGTAATGGAATATTATTGTTCTATAAGAAACAATCAACAGGATGATTTCAGAGAGGCCTGGAGAAACTACACAGAAACAACAAGATTATGTGATGATCAACTCTGATGGACATGGCTCTTTTTAACATTGAGGTGATTCAGGCTATTTCCAGTAGATTTATGATGGAGAGAATCATCTGCTACCAGAAAGAGAACTATAGAGACTGAATATGAATCACAATATAGCATTTTCCCTGTTTTTGTTGTTGTTTGCTTGCTTTTTTTCCCCATCATTTTTTTCCTTTTTTATCAGATTTTTCTTGGGCATCATGACAAATGTAGGAATATGTTTAAAAGAATTGCACATGTTTAACCTGTGTTGGATTAATTGCTGTCTAGGAGAGAGGATAAGGAGAAAGAATGGAGAAAAATTTGAAACACAAAGTTTTGCAAGGTTTATTTTGAAAATAAAAAGTTATTATTAAAAATAAAACAAAAGTAGTATCAATTTTGATGATTACTATTTAATAATATGTTCTGAAATCTAGAAATGCTGTACTTTCCTTATTCCTATTTTTATTTATTTCCTTTGAGATTCTAGCGTCCCCCATATGAATTTTTAATTAATTTTTTTCAAGCTCTTTAAAATAACTTCTTGGTGGCTTGATTGTTATAGCATTACATTTTAAACTAATGTAGTAGTATCTAATTTTAATTATGTTGTCATTGGCCAATCCTGAGCAATGACTATCTTTCTAATTATTTGTCTTCCCTCATTTCTGTAAGGAATAGTTTGTAATTTTATTTATTTATGTAATTTTATTTTGAGTTTGCATTAACTATCAGATATTTTAAGCATTTTAAAATTCATTTTGAATGTAATTTCTCTTTTTAATTTTTTATTCTAGATATTTTCATCACCATACAGATATTTTGATAATTTCTGTAGATTCATTTTGTATCCTGCTATTTTATTCAAGCTAGTATGTCTGTTTTAGGATTTGTTATTGTTAACTCTGTAGGGTAGTCCAAGTAAATCATCCCATGTTCTGAGAGTAAAATTATTTAATCTCCTCTTTACTGATATGTATATCTTTAATTTATTTTTCTGGTATTATTGTTACCATCAGTATTTCTGGACCTACATCAAATAATAGTAAAAAAGTACTTATTGGGAATCCTCTAACACCAAATTTGTGATAGTATCAAGACTAGAATCCATATCTTCTAATTTCCAATACTATGTTATTTTAATTCCACTGTCAAGAATCAGAAGGATCCTGAAATAGGTCCTTTTCACTTCTTACAATCTATAATTAGCTAACACTGTGGTCCTTTCTAATCACAGTCCAAATCTACCTTCCCCATGTGAATAGTAGGTCTGTCTATATTTGGGCAAATTAGAATACAGGTAAGAAGAAAATCAGAAATTTTATGGGACTATTTTTAATCCTAAATTAGCTATCATAGAAATTGTTCCAAATGGTTAAATGCTTAAAATAACTCATTTAATCTAGTACTTTAAGGATTATAAGTACTTCCTACCCCCAAATTCCATGAAATAAATAGTGTAGCTATTATTATTCCTATTTTTATGGATAAGAAAATGGGCTCAGAGTCCAGGATCATATTAGAATGGATCTCGGTGGCCATCCAATCTAATCCAGGTACAAAAGGAATTCTTACTATAATACACCTATATGAGCCTCCATCTTCTGATTGAAAACTTCTAAGGAAGGGGAATTTACTATATCTCCCACTTCTCATGGCATGCTATTTTACTCTTGAACAGCTTGAAGTTAGGAAATTTTTCTTTACATTAAGCTTCAATTTGTCTCTTTGCCACCTCCACTAATTAACCCTATTTCTGACCTTTAGAGTAAACAAAACAAATCCAATCCCTTCTCTAGATTACATGCATGCACACAACCAGTATGTTTCTCACGAGTTTTATCTTCTCCAGGCTAAACATGTCCAGTAACATCATAAGAGGCCCTTCAGCATCCTCATTGTCTTGTAGACCAAAGTCCTCTTTAAATCAAGGTCTGATGTGATCAAAATACCCCACTATTCCTGGAAATTATTATTTTAATTCAGTCTAAGATTGCACTAAGGTTTTTTTTTCTTGTTGCATCACACTGATTATATATTGAACTTGCAGCTCATTAAAATCAGATCTATCTCAGAATAACTTGTAAGTCTAGTTCTTCAACTTGTGCTTAGTAAAGTTGATTTTTTTTTGTGCTCACATATAAGATTTAACATCTATTTTGTCTTATTAGATTTAGTTCAATATTTTATTTGCATTTTTTGGATCTTGACTCAATCGCCCAGTGTATATATATAAACTTTCCCTCCCAGTGATGGAGCAGCTGAAAATTTGATGATGTAAAATGTTAATAATCAAGCCTTTACTGGAGATTTCCTGCCACACACCGACATTGAATTTCTAGCTTCAGTTCTTTGAATCTGGCCATCCAACTAGTTCTTCTTATAATAAAACATAATTATATTATTATCTAATTTAAATCTCTTCATCTTCTTCACAAGAATAATATGAGACACTTTAATGAAAAGTTTTGCTAAAATCTTGCTAAATTATATTCACAGCATTCTCCATAAGTTTTGTCAAAAAAGATACTGCTTCATTGTCACATCATTTCTTCTGTATGTTTCCCAATCAGTCTGTATACCCCTAAACTAGAATTCTAACCTAGGTCTCTTACAAGTACTTTCAGTTGTCAGAATTAAATCCCAGGTGCTGTATCCACTCTATTTTGCCCTGTAACTGGATCTGAGTTGGGGTATAGGAGTAATGGAATGGAAGTTGTTAAAATGGCAGAAATAAAAAAGAAAATGAGGATCTAGAGAAATTAGGGGAATTCTAGCAATGAAATTTGTGTGTGTCACGGTGTGACACCTGTGATATTTGTGACTTAGTAAGTGCTTCAACTTGTGTATTGCTGCCCATAAGCCTACACAAGCATATTATCTGGCATGGCAGTGCAATAATTGAATTGTCCCACTAGGTGGTGATCTACTCAAGTCATCCACTCAGTGGTTTGAGTTCTTCAGAGCTAAAAACTCTTTGAGTTTTTTTTCATGGGTAGCAGTCTTCCTAAAAGATCAAAATATCCTACAGGCCACTAGAGGACTCTCAGTCTGGATGTACCTAGACATTCCTCTATCCACAATGATCAGCGAACCATGACTTCAGCTGACTACTGGTGGTGAACTTAATCTAGATATAAAAGGAAATATTATTCAAAATTTTAAATGTGTTATATTTCAAAATAGGAAACAAAAATATAAAAATATGAAATATTACCGTCTATGCTGGGATCCAGCGCATCTTCTACCTCCGTCTTATGTTTGCCTTCCTCTGATTAGGAAATTTTCCATAGTCATAGAAATTAAATATTGCATGTACTGCTGGATCTTATTTTTATTTTTTTGCTCTTTGTAAAAGGTCTATTATTCAATAAAATTCAGCAAAATACTTTGTTGACAATTGAAGCATCACCCCTCTCTTCATTTTTGATTTTTAAAATATTTATTTTTAATATTTCTTTTTAAAATTTTGAGTTCCATATTCCTTCCCTCATTCCAATCCCTTCCCCACCCACTGAGATGGTAAACAATATAATATCAAGTATATATGTGAAAGCATCCAAAACATAGTTCCATATTAGTCATGTTGCAAAAAAGCAATAAAAATAAAGTGAAAAAATATGTTTCTATTTGCATTTAGAGTTTTCATCCTGAGTAATTCAGAATATATTCATTAGAGTAGTTAAGTCTTCCATAGTTGATCATCATTACAATATTGCTGTTACTATGTACAGTGATCTCTTAGTTCTCACCTCACGGTATCAATTCATATAGGTCTCTCCGGTTTTTTCTGAAACCATCTTGCAAATTATTTCTTATAACCCCGAAGTATTCCATCACAATCATACCACAATTTGTTTAGCCATTCTCCAAATGAAGGTCATCCCTTGATTTCTAATTTTTTGCCACCTCAAAAAGAGCTATTATAATTTTTTTGTTCATAAAGATTCTTTTCCTTCTTTTCTGCTTCACTCCCTAATACCCCTTCTGGCTGTGTCTCTTTCTCTTTGTGTGTCTCCCTCTGTCTCTCTCTGTCTCTCTGGATCTCTGTCTCTCTGTCTCTGTCTCTCTGTCTCTCTTCTCTCTCTCTCTCTCTCTCTCTCTCTCTCTCTCTCTCTCTCTCTCTTCTCTCTCTCTCTCTCCTCTCTGTTTCTTTGTCTCTCTATCTCTCTGTCTTTCTCTCCTCTCTTGTGTTTTTTTTAGAATTTCTTTTTTTAATTAATTTTATAATTATAAAATTTTTTTGACAGTATATACACATGAGTAATTTTTTTAAAATAACATTATCCCTTGTATTCATTTTTCCAAATTCTCTCTTGTTTTTATGTGCTGGTAATATAAGGATCCATCAAAGACAGTCCCTGTTCTCAGGGAAAGTAGAAATCTTAAACTCAATTTGAACTCAGATCTTCCAAAACTGAATTTAATATTTAGACATCCCTCCAAAACCTTTCTTTACTATTACTGTTGAGAGAACCACCATTCCTCAGCTGCCCAAGCTTACAGCCAAAGTATTATCATCAGTTCCTTATTATCTCTTACCCACAATGTCCATTTTGTTGCTAAAATCCATCGTTTATGCTTATAACTTCTCTTCCAAACACATCTTCCTCTCTGACAAGGTCATCCTCCTCATCACTTCACACTTGGAGTATCACAATAGCTTCTTGGCTTCTCTTCCTACTAAAATTCTCTCCCCCCTCAGATCATCATCTGTTTACATACCAAAGTGATCTTCCTCAAGCGTAGGTCCAACCATGTTAAAAAAAGCAAAACACCATTCAATAAAATCTACTGGCTCCTTAGCACCTCCAGTTTCACAATAACCTATATAACCTGGTTCTCCCATCCTGACTTTTCCTGTCTTCTTGCACACTACACCATCCCCTTTCCTTGCAATGTCTTCAATCCAGTGACATTAATATGCTTGCTCTTTCATGAACAAGTCACTCCATCTCACAACTCCAACCATTTTAACTTACTGTCTTCAATGACATTAATGGAATGCTCTCCCACCTCCTTTCTACTTCTGCCTTATCTGACTTCCTTCAAGTGCCAACCTTAATCTCACCTTCTGTAAGAAGTCTTTCCTGACCCCCTTAATTCTAGTCCCTTCTTTCTGGTGATCATTAACAATTTATCCTGTTTGTATCTTACTTATACAGAGTTGTTTGCTTGTTGCCTCCCCTGATATACTGTAAGCTTGCTGAGAACAGGGACAGTCTTTGACCAATTTTTATATTCCCAGAACATTTCCTAGAAAATTATAAGCAGACACTTAATAAATGCCTGACCAATAGAAATCTCTTTGCAAGTGGCAGCTCTCTATATCTCTTTATATTTATAAAGAATGATTCTTTGGGAGGGAAAGAAGATATATATTACAAAAAAAAGTTGGACAAAGTAATCCTAATTATTGTTCTAATTTCCTTTTCATTTTTGAGACTAACAATTTGACTTTCCTCTTTCCTTTTTCTAATGAAATTAACTAAAGGTTTATCTATTTTTTTTTCATAAAACCAAGTCTTAGATTTATTTATTAGTTCAATAAGTTTTTTTTTTTTACTTTCAATTTTATTGATTTCTCCTTTTATTTTTAGAATTTCAAGTTTGGTATTTGATTGGGGGATTTTAATTTGTTCTTTGTCTAGCTTTTTTAGTTGCAAGCCCAATTCATTGACCTTTTCTTTATTTTATGCAAGTAAACATCTAGAGATATATAAAATTTCCCCTTATTACCACTTTGGTTGCATTCCACAAATTTTGGTATGTTGTCTCATAATTGTCATTCTCTTAGATGAAACTATTATTTAGGATGAGATTATTTAGTTTCCAATTATTTTTGGTCTATTTTTCCCTGGCTTTTTAATTGAATATAATTTTCATTGCATCGTGATCTGAAAAGGATGCATTTACTATTTCTGCCTCACTGCATTTGATTTTGAGGCTTTTATGTCCTAATATATGGTCAATTTTTGTATAGGTTCCATGAACTACTGAGAAGAAAGTGTACTCCTTTCTGTCTCCATTTAGTTTTCTCCAAAGATCTATATTTTATAACTTGTCTAATATTCTATTTACCTCTTTGATTTCTTTCTTATTCATTTTGTGGTTTGATTTATCTAATTCTCAGAGTGCAAGGTTGAGATCTCCCACAATTATAGTTTTGCTGTCTATTTCTTCTTGCAGTTCTCTTAGTTTCTCTTTTAAGAATTTAGATGCTGCACCACTTGGTGCATATATGTTTAATATTTCTATTGCTTCATTATCTATATTACCCGTTAGCAAAATATAGTTTCCTTCCTTATCTCTTTTAATTAGGTCAGTTTTTGCTTTTGCTTCATCTGATATCCGGATGGCTACCACTACTTTTTTAATTTTAAAAAAATAATTTTTCCATGTATTTAATATTTTCCCCCTAGTTCTCTCCCTTTTCCCTCTCCACTTCCCTCCCTCCACATTGAGAAGGAACGTGTAAAGTTATGCAAAACATTTTTATAGAAGTCATGTTACAAAAAAAAAAAAAACAACCAAAAACCTCTCCTCCACTCCCCCCAAAACCCTCAAGAAATATGAAGTAAAAATATGCTTTAATCTGTATTCATACACAATCTGTTCTTTCTCTGGGTATAGATAGCATTTTTTATCATAAGTCCTTCAAAATCATCTTGGATCATTGTATTGCTAAGAATTGTACTCATTCATAGCTCATCATCCCACAATATTGCTGTTACTTTGTACACAGTACATTTTATTTTGTATGAATTCATGGAGGATATCCTGCTCATTATTTCTCATTATATAGTAGTATTCCATCATAATCACATGCCCCAATTAATTCAGCTATTCCCAGTTGATGGTCATTCCCTCAATTTCCAATTTTTTGCCCTGAGAAAAGAGTTGCTATAAAATTTTTTGTATATATAGGTCCTTTTTTAAAAGTTTATATTGGGATATAGCCTAGTTAGAGGTATTATTAGGTCAAAGGATATATTCCAAATTGCTCAATAGAATTATTGAATCAATTCACAATTCCAGTAACAAAGCATTAATGTCTCATTTTACCCACATTCCCTCCAACATTTGTCATTTTTCTTTTTTCACCCATTAGTCAATCTAATAAATATCAGGGAGTACTCTAGAATTGTTTTAAAATGCATTTCTCCAATCAATAGTGAATTAGAGTATTTTTTACATGGCTATAAATAACTTGATTACTTTATCTGAAAACTGCTTCTGCATTCTGATCATTTATTAATTGGGGAATGACTCTTAATTTTTTTTAAATTTTGACTCAGTTATTATATATTTAAGAAATGAGCCTTCATCAGAGAAACTTTTCACAATTATTATTGCTAACTGTAGTCTCCTCTGTTTGTTTTATTCTCCCTTTCCTTTCACTCTGTCCCTCTTCAAAACTGTTTTGCTTCTGATCACCCTCCCCCTTCTCATATTCCCTTCCCCTCCTACTTTCCAATGGAGTAAAATAGATTTCTATAACCAATTGATTGTGTATGTTATTTCCTCTCTGAGTCAATTCTTATGAGAGAATTCACTCACTCCCCCATCTTCCTCTTCTCCCCCTCCATTGTGAAAGCTTTTTCTTGCCTCTTTTATGGCAAATAATTTATTACTCCATCTCTCCCTTTTCCTTTCTTCCAGTACATTCCTCTCTCACGCCTTAATTTTAATTTTAGATATTATTTATTCACATTCAAATCCCACCTTTGCCCTCTTCTAAGTGTATATATGTATATGTATACATACTCCTTCTAACTGCCCTAATAATGAGAAAGTTCTCATGAATTACAAGTATCATACTTCCAGGTAGGGGTATAAACAGATATAACTCATTAAATCCCTTATGCTTTCCCTTTCCTAATTACCCTCTTATGCTTCTCCTCAGTCCTGTATTTGAAAGTTAAATTTTCTCATCAGTTTTAGTTTTTCTATCATGAATCCTTGAAAACTTTCTATTTCATTGAACATCCACCTTTTTCTCCTGTAGAATTATTATTTAGTTTTTTCTGGGTAGGTTTAAAAGACCTCAATTAAGAAAGACCAAGATTATCCACTGCAATCTGGGCCACCACATGTTACTTTAACTTTTGTCTTGCTACTGGACTTTGATGATTGGAAGAGGAGTAAAGCTGACTGCCTTGTACAGCTTCTTAAATTCACTTAAATTCAATTCATATTTAAGTCAAGATATCACCTTTGTGATGTCATTGGTCTTTTTTAAGAATGAAGGATGAGAAACAACAACAATATCAATATTATCAATATTAATGACAATAGCTCACTTTTGTATATTTTTTTGTAAAATAATTCCATATATGTAAGCTATTTCATATTAAAATTTTTTTATATATTGTGGAGGCATCTCAGAGTGAATAAATGACTTATCCATAGCCACAGAGCAAATACTCAGCTGAAATGAAACTTTAAACTAGGTCTTCTGATTCCAAGTCCCGCACTCTTTCTGTTTTGCCAGGTCAATAGATTTTAGATTGTAATTTTTCTCTGGCTGAATTTCTTATTATTCATAGGCTTTTATTGTTATTTAGAACATTTGTGACCAGAAAAGACAATGAAAAAAATTAAATGGCCAGATGAGATTCTCTGGCATCATTCTAGAAACTTGAATTTGGGCTATCTAGACCAGGGTTATAGTCTTAACTCTGGCATTTACTAGCTAATAGATAAATGAAGGGAATGGACCATGAGGTCTCAGAACATCCCTTCCATCTCTGATATTCTTTGAATCTAAAAACAATGGTCAAGACTGGGCTAACTGGATTTTTAAAAGTGTCCAAGAAGAGTTTGTAACTATTCTGAAGTCACAGTCCCTAGCCATCATTCATATTTAGTTTTAATACCAACTTTTACCAGTGGCCTCTGATTGGAGCCTAAGTATAAACTTCTTTGTACTTAAACAGTACTACCTTTTAAGGCTCTCTTTCACAGTCATAATATATTTAACCTCAAATCAATTCTATCTCATAATTTTGTGAATTATGAAAAAATTTATTCTATAATTATATTTACACATTGTTTACTTTTTTGTAGTTTGGGGGATTGCTTATCCTAATAATGGTATTATTCAGTGGATGTTTTGATTATTTTTGGCTTTCTAATGGATCCATTGGCTACAGAAAATTTTATAAATAGATCAGTTTCTGGATATTTTCAAAACAAATTTTGATGGATAGAATTTGTAATTTATCCTTCTTACATACCCTGTGTTTCAGCCAAGGTGATTGCCTAGTCATTTTCTGGCCCATCCTGCCTTCCTGATTTTTTTCATACAGGACATTACAACTCACAATTTACTCCCTCCAAATCTCTCCATGTTGAAATCTTTTTCTTCATTCAAGATTCAGCTGAGGTACCAGCTGGCTCCTCTTAACTACTTCCTCCTCAGTCTTTCAGACCATACTGATCAACCTCTGCAATACATTTATGTTAATGCACTTGTGTGCATCCAATAGTATACTAACTAGATCTGGCTCATATCTGACTGTTAAATTTTAGTGGAAACTGTCCAATACTACAAATCAGGGCTTGATTTATTGTTTTGCTGATCATCTATTACTAAGAAAGTGAAGAGGAAAACATTAATAATGCAGTATAAACTTAAAACTCATGTCATGCTTATTCTTTTCCCTTCTATAAGGCTGTATGCTCCTTGAGGACAGTGAATATTTTGTTTTCTAACTTTGTATCTCTCATTGCTGCTAAATGGAGAACACTACCCATTAGGTGGAACTGAACTTTCTAGGCCACAATGTTTGAAAACATAAACTATTCCTTTCATTTTTAAAAGTCTTTTTTTTTTTTTGCACATGATGGCACTATGCAATACTCAATAATGGTGATATTAGATGGATATCATCAACATTATGTATCAACAAATATATATTGACTATATACCATATACATAACATAAAGCAGATGTATATAAGATAAATATACACAATATATAATAGATGTGTATGCAACATACATAATATAGAACAGATGTAGATTGTATAAATACACATAAATATTGGATCACTGATAGCATCAACATTATGTACAAACAGAACTATCTGGCAGCAGTTTTCCTTCACTATCTTCATGATAATAGTCTTTAATATAAGGTTTTGAGGCTTGTAAAATTCTTAAAAATGTTTATTTCATTTTAAGTTTCTCTTCAACTTAAGTTGCTAAGTGTTATTATTCCCATTTCACAGATGAGAAAACTGAAACAGAGAGAGGTTAAGTGACTCATTCAGGATTATATAGGTAGTAGAATTTGAATTTGAATACATGTCTTCTTGACTCAAGGCCCAGCAAAACATTATGGAAAAGAATATTAGAAAATTAAGAACAAAGCAATCCAGAGCAAAGTAAATTAGCCTGTAGAAAGCTTTATATGGAACCCAGCTAAGTTGGATGATCCTAAAAATATTTATAGATGAGATAAAGGAAAACAGCAAATTGACATGAAATAGGACAAATCCACTGGCATTTTTGTAATGGGATAGTATAAGGTGTAATCCAGGTGTGTTGTTAGGGAAATAATTGTATTTCTGACATTATATCTTCAAATATATCAAATGTCATATCTTTTAAATATGTTTTTGTAAAAACTAATTGATGTTAAGTGGTTAAACCTAACTGAGACGCTATTTATAGGAACCCAACAATGAGAAAAAAACAGAGGTCAGAGGTAGAAGCAATGGAAGTAAAGAAGACATCCTCAAACTCTCGAAGTTATCTCAGATAGCATCCTGGTTTAGGATAATGGGCCAGAATAACCTACTTGTGAATTAAATTGACATGAATGACTAATATCATCCCTTTCCCTTTGTGTTTATAGGCCCAATTGTTTGCCTACTTTCCTCCATTCTTTCTCTTCCACATGAAATTGGCCCAGGAATAGAGAGTGGATTCAAAACTTTCCATGGCTGTTTCCTTTGTTCTACCATTGTGGTATAGGCTTGATAGTGACTTCCTCATCATGTGTCTCACAAGAATTTTGAATCAAGAGGTTTTTTTTTTTTTTTTTTTTTAAAGAAACAGACGTAAAATCATCCAGTTTTTCAATTGATTCAAATGAAAACTGGTAAGATGATCAGATACAATTCCGAGAGCAGACCCTGGAGAAGGACCAAGTTAGGTTTCTAAAGAATTGCCAACTGCTGGAACTCTATCTTCCCAGAAATCAGCCGGAGTCAGGATCACTAAACGTCTTTATTCTTGATATTTTCCGTCCCCTCCAACGCCAGGTCACCAGTGCGAGAGAGCATGAGTTCCACCACCCAAGTTTTTTCTTACTCCTCCCACACAAGTCACTTCTCCCTCTTTGTCCCACCAATCAAGTCAGCACAGAACAGCTGGGGAGGGTCAACCTTCAAACAAGTTAATAGGGAACTGTCCAACTGGCAATTAGTCTCACGTGCTTCATTATCCAAGTGCATTGCTCATTTCTAGCCCTTTACAGCCAACATCATATGCACATATTCATTCTGTACCAAGTCTAAATATTTTACCAGGATGCCAGTCCTTATAAGGAAGAGCTATTGCTCTTCCATTTTGGAAACTTTCTGCCATGGCTTAGATATTTTAAGAAATATTGTTGGAGTGATAACTTTCACTCTTTTGTTTTCATAGGTTGAGCTGATTAGTTAAGTAATAAATTAGTAAATGTCAATCCTCTGAATCCTTGTTTATGTGACTTTTGCATATTTGAGATTGTACTATAGGGATGTGTCCATAATGAATCAAATACCTGGACTTGAAATCAAGATGAATTAGGATTAATCCTGACTCAAATATTATCTGTGTTACCCTAAGAAAACCAAATAATCTCTCTAAATTTGTTTCTTCTGGTATAAAAATGAAGAAAACGCCAGGATCTGCCTCATAAGGCAGTTGTGGGGATCAAATGAGATAATGCATACTTTAAATGGGCCAGGTTTTGGCTGCACAAATGGAAACTATTTAAACTGGATTATGGGCTAACCAAAAACCCAGTCAGAAGGTACCTGTTGATCTACATCTTATTTACTGAAATGATAAGTGTCTTGTTCCATATTGTCAGAAGCTGTAATGTTCAGTGTTAACATTTTCATGAATGGTATATTCATGTTCAGAGAGTCAACTGATGTAGAAATGAAACTAGGTTTAGAAAACTGCTGAAGATGCAAATCTGCTAAGAAAGAGCTCCTATCAAAATAAAATAAAATTGCTTCTCTGGCAGATTGGGCCAGGGTGATAGGGGAAAATGGGAATGCTCACTGCTATCGTATTGCTATGATATTACCAGACCCTAAGTTAGCACTGAATCCCATTCTGGCTTCCAGTGATGCAGGGAGTACAATTAACTAAGAAGAGAAGTGAACATAGACCTCATTGTATTTAATGTTTGAGACTTCAGGTTAAGATGTTGACATGAAAAGTCTTGAAGAGATGTTCAGTTCTTCCAACAAATCTTTTAAAGGCACAAAAAGGCACGGCACCAGATCAAACATTGATAAATTATAGAGACCAAAGAGAAACCTCAACAAACTTTCCCATCCCATCCACGACAGCCCAAGATGGGCAGAAGCTTGTGGACTCTCAGAAAGAGTTTGTCAGAGAAAGCATAAACCAGTATTAGTTCTGGTAAACAAGGTAAACAAATCAGTAGGATCCAGCAGAATTTGAGGAGTAGTGTGGAACAGAGGCAGCCCTACCTGGGTCATTGCACAGGGAATCTATGTCAGTCCGTGCATGCATATCTTGTAGACCTTTAAAAGTCCTAAAGAGTACAGATAGTTGGCAAAAAAAATCTGGCCAACACATTACCTGGTAGCCTGCATAGCAAGGTGCCCTCCAAGAGGTCTGAGACCAGAAGATGTCATGTTGGGACATATAAAAGCATAATTGAACCCATTTATGGTTGGGTATCATATAAGGAGAAGGAAACAAAGACAGACTGAATCTATGTTGTACTACTAGGAAGCCAGAAATTAGCATGTCCTAATGAAACATCAGAAAGCTGAATTATTTTTGATACTGATTGGAGTTGTCTTTCTTTTCCTTATTTTTTCCAGTGTTAGTTCCTGACTTTGGGCTCAGGGACAGGATGGCCTCCATCTGGATGGGCTGGTTGGCTGCTTCTCTCTGGGTATATTTGTGAATGATGGCAAGGTCAAGAGATATAACCATCTTGTGTGTGACACATTTCAGATAATGTGAAATGAGTAAGTTAAGGAACTGGTAGATTAGGGTGTTTGAGGGAGTATCTATTTTGTACATATTTATCTTATGCACATATGTTTATATGTATATACAAAACATGTACATAAGTATCTATGTATGTATGTATCTTCCTGTGTATGAGAGCAGGAGATGGGGAGGAAAGGAAGGTGGTGAGACAGGTACAAAACTCTTTAAGAAAGGATTTTGAATGAGCCCTAGATAAGATTGAGTGAAGCTCAGAGATGAAGTGGAGAACCTGGAAGGGGCAATGGGGAGTGAGTAAGTAGTATTCCACTCCCCCACTTTGACCAGTGAGTCAGAGGGAATGCGTGAAAGTTCAGGAAGGGCTAGAAGGGAAAACCAGGGAGGCTTCAGGAAGAAGCCAGGTCTCCATGAGAACCAGAAAAATGAGAAAGGAAAAAAGTTTAGATGAATGAAAGGATATTACCTATGGAATAGGCATTCCAGTGGACACAGTAGAAAGGGTAGATAATTTGTATGATGAGACTTTGAGGGATGGATTCAGGGAAATGGGAAAAACAATTGGAGAGTAGAAGAAGGGGAAAGGCATTTGAAAGATGACTGCAGATGGTTGGAATTAATGGGATGAGGAAAGTATAATTAGGGAGAGTTTGTTATTCATTAAGGGGAAATTTTAGAAAGATTTTCAATATCATCTTTCTCTATGCCTTACCAACTAACATTTTCCTTTGTCTTTATCTCCTCTCCTTAGTTCTTCACCTCAGGCTATCATCTCTGAACCAAGGCTACATCTTACTCCCTTCTCAACCTTGACCTTTGGAACATTAGTTTCATTCTTTGTTATACTTTCTACAAGAATTCCTTTTTGCTTCCCTTTTTGCACTGTCAAACACATATCAACCCCCAATCCTAGATTACTCCTATCATCCACATCGTATTCATATGCTATTAAACTGAGCCAGAGGAAGTCTTAAAAATCATGCTTGTTCTCTCTTCAAGTCTTTCACAATTACCCTACCTTGAACTTTTTATCTAAGGACCTTTCCAAATATTTTACCAAAAGAAATTAAAGTCGTTTACCAAGATCTTATTCTCTTCCTGTTCTCATCTCACATCCTGCCCACGCCATCCCAGAAGCTTCTTCTCTTTCTCTCCAGTCTCTGAGGATGACATCAGGGGCAACTTTTGATCACATCCCTTCCTTTCTTCTCCAACAAAGTGACTCCACAGTCATCCATAATCAGCTCTCTGTAATTTGTCACTTCTCTTTATTACTGGATCCTTCTCTGCTGTCTACAAATCTACTCATATTTTCCCAATCCTCCAAAAAACAGCCCTCACCTCATCCTACCATTCCTACTAGCTATCTTTTTATGTCTCTCCTCCTCTTTTCAATTATATTCATTGAAAAAGCAAACTATTTTTGGATCTCTATTTTCTTTCCATGACTTCTCTTCTAAACTCCCTAAAATCTGATTTCAGACTTCATCTACTTCTGACCTCACGGACTTTTCTCAATCCTTATACTTCTTCACCTCTTGTCAGAATGTGACAATGTTGTTATCTATTCTTTCTGGGTTTTCTCTCTTATCTCTGGATTTTCATGATGTTCTCTCTCTTCTGAACTTTCCATTACCATTAGGGAAGTGCCACGATCTTCCTAGTGACCCAGATTTTTAGACTCAATATTACCTTAACTCTTCACTTTAACTCACCCCCATATCAGATCTATCAGAAAAATCTGCTATTATTCTACAGTAGACAAATCATCCATTGTTATTTTCATTTTTACAACATCTTTCATATTCATTCTCTTTTTTCCATTCATACAACTACCATCTCATCACTTTTTCTCCTGAACTATTAGCTTTTTAAATGTTTTCTCCCTTCAAATAGCTTCAAATCTCTCCGCAGCCAATTAATTCTCTATATTACTGAGAATAAAAGATTTTCCTAAAGTGCAGGTATATGACACATGTGTAAGTTTAATCTGCCTTATAATATGTTCTCTGTCACTTTCTTAAATCTAGAAAAGCAACAACAGCAAAGAAAATCAAGACCTAGAGTGTAATAATTTCCAATGTATAAATACTAACATTTGACTTTCCTGAGGAATTTTGAACTGGTTTCAGCACACCTTTGCTTACCTCCTGGCACAATCAACTTTCAGAAAAACTTGCTGGTGTTTCAGGAAAATAAATAATTTAGTCTAAGACATGATGAAAGGATAGATTAGAAACTTGGGAGGACTTGTTTCAACTGATTCAGATTATAATGAGCAGAATCAGGAGAATAACTTATGTAACTTGCTACATAATTTTAAAGGAAAATAACTTTGAAAGATCCGTCATGATTCTAGAAGACTAATAATGAAACATGCTCCCCACTCTTATTAGAGAAGTCAGGGACTAAAGATGAGGAAGGAGACTTTTTTTTTTTAGACACAGCCAAAATGTGAATGTTTTTGGCTTAACTATACTTATTTGGTATATGACTGACTTTTTTGTGAGGTGAGGTTAAGGAAGGAAATAAAGGAAGGATAATTAGGTGGTTTGTGATTATGACGTTAAAAAAGAAAGAAAAAAACATCACTAAAACACAAAAAATACACAGAAGAGGGAAGGAAGTTCAGATGAGGAACTGGAAAGAAGGATGACATTGATTCTTTTGTGTTGGATTTAATGCATTTTTAAAAGTGTTATATAATAGGGATTCAGTTTTAATTACAAAAAGAGGGAAAGTAATGAACTATGGAATAAAATGTAATAAAAACACTTTTACAAGAAGATATCTTTTATTTTTTCTGAAGTATAATATTCACCGTAGTGGTGATTCATGTACTTCATAATCCTTTAAAGATTCACATCATAAACGTCATGAAATAGTGAAACTTATATTTTAAGGTTTATCTAAGGTGTCCACACAAAGGGTGAAGGGAAGAAAAATTCCCTATAGATGGTGAGCTTCTTTAGATGACCCTGTTTGTAGCTGACATTTGTATTGATTATATAGATCCCTGGGACAAAACACTGCTTGCTTAATGAGATTCTTAGTCAGTTAGAAGTGATAAGCCCAGCCATTCACACAGGAAAGGTCAAGGGGATGAAGAATGTTTATTGCCCAGATGATGTCAATCATTTGGATGGACATCTCATTAAGAACATCAGTACAGGCAAAACAAATAGACTATGAGATTGGTTCAGGAGAAAAAGAGTCTAATTATTCCAAATTGTCAGTTCCCCCTAGAACTTAAATGGCTTTAGACTATATGCATGGTTCCAGAACAAAGGGATCCCTGAATGGAGAAAAATAATAGAAAGTTCTTTAGCTCCCTGAGTCCAATACAATTCCTTAATTTTTAGATTGTCAACCTTTTGTCAGTTTTTTTCCTCATAGTATCGGATTTATTAAATCTTATCCTTTTTATTCCATAAAGATCACATCCACTAAATGACTAATGTTTCTTTTTGACATAGACTTGACCTTGAACTCCAAACCAAAGCATATATGATAGGGACAACCAATATGGCGATCCTCTGGGTGTAGGGGAGATAACATATTGACTATTCTCCTGAATATATCTTCTGAGCTCCAGACATCTTCACTTGGATATTCCATAAGCAGCTCAAAATTAACATGTTCCAAATATAACTCATTATTGTTTGCTCCTAAACCCAAAGTGCTTCATACCTGGGCACCATTACTTTTTCTACCTAGTTTCATGAAATCAATTATCATTGAACCGATTCTTCTGTTTAATCCAGATAGATAGTTACTCAAAGTGTCAAGTCTTAAAGATTCTGCCTCCAGGATATCACTCATATCTGTCATTTCTCCGCTTTACAAAACCTCTTCTTTAGTTAAAGCTCTTATCATTTCTCACTAGACTATTGCAATAGTCTCTTTATTGGTCTCCTTTTCCAAACCTCTTATTTCTCCAATTGACCCTCTATCTAGATATTAAATAGATATTTCTGAAGTTTAGATCTGATCATGTCAGCCCTTTTATACCCCTCATCCCATTCTCATATCTCCAGTGACTTTCTTCTAGGATAAAATGAAAACTTCTCAACCTAACAGAGACCTCAAGAATCTGATTATCACTCATATTTCTGTTCTTATTTTAAAATTTTTCCTCTTTATTAATTCTCCATTCCAGAACTATTTATCTGTTATTTACAACACATGAAAGTCTGCATCTCTCTTCTAGGGCTTTGTAAAGGGGTCCTCTATGCACGTAATGCTCTCTTTCACCTTTAACTCTTAGAATCTTTGGTTTCTTTCAAAGCATACTCAGAAAGGTCTTTCCGGATCCTATCCTCATGGAGTTATTAGTGAAGTATAAATAACCAAAGCATGGCAAGGCTATATCCTCATAGTTTCTATTTTTATGTGGTTATCTCTTGCTTTTAATGCTCAAATCCTTGTCTTCTTGTCAGAATTTACCTATCAATAACTCAGAATGACAAACTCAAGATATTCAAGCCTATCAGGTAAATGAATTTAACCCAGGATCCAATCAACACTGGAGCATTTTGCATGATGCTCTCCCAATTAGTGGAGAGAATGCTGATAAGCCCTTACATTCTTGTGTGAAGGTCAGAGGTGCCCCAAGAATTTTGAAAAGGAGAGACAGTCATCATTCCATTTTTGTAAGGACACATTATTTCAGACCCTCTTTATTTTTAAAAATAATTTCTTATCTTTAAAATACATGCAAAGACACTTTTCAACGTTCACCATTGCAAAATCATGTGCTCCAAATTTTTCTTGCCCCATTCTCCATATCCTCTTCCCCTAGATAATATGTAATCCAATATAGGTTAAACATGTATAATTCAGATCCTCTTTAGAAACAACTCTAGGAAAGAGAAAGAGAAAGACTATGGGAAAAGTTGTCTATTCAGAATATCCCTGATTTCCACCTTGCTTCCCTAGAGATTTTAGGGAATTTTTATTTGAGTGAGATCAGAACATCTCTTTTGGCTAAGGAAGATCTTATCTTACTCATTTAAATACTTCACTCTTATATGTATTTTCTGGAAATTTTTAATATGTATAGCATTTTTTATTTTTAAAGCTTTTTATTTTCAAAATATATGTATGGATAATTTTTCAACATTGATCCTTGCATAGCCTTATGCTTAGGATTTTCCCCTCCTTCCCCCCACCCTCTCCCCTAGATGGAAAGCAATCCAATATATGTTAATATGTATAATATTTCAAGGTAAGTCAAGTCCATAAGCATTTATTTAGAGCCAATTATGTGCTAAATTCTGGGAATACAAAAAAAGCAAAAATAATCCCTTCAAGAAGTTCACAATAAAATGGGGGAGACAACAGGGAAACAATTTCATATGAATATATATACATATATATACATATATATATACATATATATACATATATGTATGTATATATATATATATATATATATATATATATAAATAATCAATTGTTTGATCATCTCAGAAAGAAGAAAAGGCTTCCTGCAGGCAGGATGCAGGTGAGACTTGAAGGAAGTCAGGGAACCAGGAGCCAGAGATGCAGAGGGAGAGAATTTCAGGCATGTGAGAGAGCAAGTGAAAATGCCGAGAGCTGAGGATATCATGGAGAAGATATAGCAAGGGAGCCAGAGTCATGGAATCATAGAATATGTGGCAGAGGGAAAGGTTAGAGGAAAGTAGGTGTAATGAGACTGGGAAGGTAGAAAGGACTAAAGTAAGAAAGGAGTTAAAAGCTAAGCAGGGATTTTACACTTGATTCTGGAAGTAGTAAGGACCACTAGAGTTTATTAAATAGGAAGGTGCCACTGTGCTTTTAGGAAGATCACTTTGAAAGCTGAATGGAGTTTAAACACCTTGTGGAGGCAAAGACCAACCAGCAGCTATTGCAATAGTCCAGTCACGGGATGATGAGCACCTGCACAGGCTGATGGCAGTGTCAACGAAGAGAAGAACATGATGTTGCAATAACAGAACTTTGGCAGAACTTGGCAAATGGTAGATTAGAGACTGCAAGATTGAAGATGACTCTTAGGTTGTGAGACTTTGCAGTAGACAGAATACTGGATTGAGAGTCAGAAAAGTCTGATTCAGTGCCATACTTTCCACAAAGCTTGTACAAAACAGGGGCAAATTGGGAGTCTATATGTTCTATACCCACTAGCTTGTGCCCAGTCAAATATATGGATAATTCAGGAATTCCAAGTGGAATATCAGGTGGATAGGGCGAGTGCCAGGTCTGAAGATCTGTTTTCAAATCTTGTTTCAAACACTCAATTAGCTGTGTGATCCTGTATAAGTTATTGACCCACTGTTTGCCTTAGTTTTCCCATCTGTAAAATGGGGATAGTAATAGCAACTACTTCCCAGGGTTATTTGAGCATCAAATGATATAATATTCACAAATTGCTTAGCACTATACCTGACAAAGCTATATTATTATTATTAATTATTATTATTTCTACTATAAAACAACTTTGTTGTTATTAGCACAATCACTTCAATAAGAGGAGTATCTTTCAACACTGGAGCCTGTTGCTTAGGCAACTGTTTTTAGACTGCCTCTAATACAAACTTGGTCTACCTGCAGTTTCTCTGCACCTCTGACCAGCCTCAGGCAAAATTGTGAAGCAAGTGGATGACATCTATATGGGCAACAAACATACCTTTACACAAACAATATGCAATTTCCTCCATAATCCCTTAGTAATTCTTTGATTTATAGTTTCTCAGTTACTTTCTTCAAAACCCTGAAAACATCAATAACACTCCCATCTTCTGACAGCAATGGTGCCTTCAAGCTTTTTTCCAAATAGCTCCTCTCAATACATCATCTAAGGGACAGTTTTCTACCATGTCATCAGAACTCTCTCAGGCTGCTTTTTGAATCCAAATATCTTTTTATTTCCATAGCAAAACAAGTCCATTTATAAAAGTGGTGATGTGTTACACTAAAAATCTCCACCCCTGGATGTTAACTTTGTATTCTTTTGTATATGCTTTTAAATTTAATTGTATATGTCACATCCTGTCCACCTCTCCAACATTTAGAGTGTAAATTCCTTGGGACTAAGAAATGTTTTGTTTTTTTTTCTATCTCCAGAATTTAACACAGCACAAATAATAAGCACAAAATGGTGTTTAGTTTTGTTCTCTCTTGAGAATTAGCTTGCATATTTGGAGAGGCTCATTGCCAGAAGTTTGACCATCAGGTGATGGATTCTTCTTTCGTTTTCTTTTGTTGGTTTAGTTTTTTTCCTTGTTTGTTTTTTATCCTAATACTTCATCTACTATAGTTTTGTTCTGCATCATGTAGGGAGTGTTTATAATGGTGAAACCAGAATTTCTTTCGGTATTAAGATGATGGGGTCGTAGCATTGGCTGAGAGCTACCCGGGACTTACAGAAAATAATGTTTCCCCATTCATCCTAAATTTGCTTATGTTCAGCTCCAGGTTGTGAGAAAGAAAGATGAACACTCTAGATGTTGGCAGTTCACTCTCTGGATTGCACTTCTTTCCTGGATCGAACAAAATGAATCCTGCTAGACTCAGTGCCAGCTGTTTAATTTGATAAATATTCTTGAGGATGTGGGAGGCAGAGCAGGTGTTAAGAACCTTTGGAGGAGTCCCAGAAAGTAAATATTCAAAGGTATGTTTGTTTTGCATCTCCACCCATTGAGGATGTTGTAAGATGGACATTAAAGGGAGGAAATTCCTGTATGAGGACTGTTCATTTCTCTACTGTTCCTAATAAAAGATTGAACAAGGGCAGGAGGAGGAGAAGGAGGAGGAGAAGGAGGAGGAAGAGGAAAGGAGCAAAGGAAATAAACTTTACCTTGAAGAGTCAGATAGCCCAAAATTATAATCTATATTAACCTATATTGGAAGAATAATAAGAAGAATCCAATATAGATTATAAATTTGGGCTAACTGAGCCTTCAAGGTAAAGTATCAGAAGAGTATCCCAAAGTTCATTTCCTTTGCTCCTTTCCTTTTATTGGGTGCCTCTTTACCCTATACTTCTTATGTCTAGACAAATCACCTAAGTGATCTTATCTTGCTGCCTCAATCCTCTAGACTGCCCCTCCCTACAGTTGTAGGGGCATGATGACCTACCCTCCCTAGCCAGCACTCCTGACCCCAGACATTTCATGGAATCATAAGATCACAGACTGGCATAAGGAGAAAGAATCATATGTGAAAGGATTCTTCAAGGACAACTAGTCCAACCCCTTAAGTGAATTTGTCCCAAGTCACATAAGGTAACTGGGAAAGGTAAAATTTGAGTCCATATCATCCAACTCCAAATCCAGGACCTTTTCTCTTATCTTTCATCAAACTAAGCCTTCTCTGTGTACTGTCTTCCCATCGGAAATCCCAACTTGTCCATACCCCTGTATTAGTAAATACTTGCTACTAACATTTTGGCATGGTTCAATTTGTATTTTAAATGAATCTTATTGAGATACAACTTCTCCACCCAACAAAGGGCTTTATCATAGTGGGAAACTTCAGGCGTCCAGCCTGCAGAAGTCAACAGATCATCTGCTTCTCAATCTGCCCGAGGCTGGCCAAAAGTGCAGAGGAAATCCCTGCAGGTAGACTAGGCTTAGGTCAAGAGAAGCACTAATAACAGTTGTCTAAGCAGCAGGCATCAATGTCGAACCATGCTCTTCTCTCATTGAAGTTCTTGTGCCAGCAGCAAAGGAAGTTGCATGGGGAGGTCTGATTCATTTAAATATTTGACTGGGGATGAGCCAGTGAATATAGGAATTACAGGCTCCAATTCTGGACCTGTTTCTTAACAGCAGCCATGCATTTGAACTTCTCTGGATCTCAGTTTCCTATGTTACCTTTTTGCTTTTCATGAATGAGTTGTTTACACTATGGGGGAGAAGCTCAAAAGTTTTATTTTAAAGTGGATATAATTGGGGCAGCTAGGTGGTACAGTGGATAGAGCACCAGCCTTGAATTCAGGAGGACCTCAATTCAAATCTGGTCTCAGGCACTTAACACTTCCTGGCTGTGTGACCCTGGGCAAGTCACTTAACCCCAATTGCCTCAGCCAAAAAAAAAAAAAAGTATATAATCTGGCATTTCTTTTGTTCTTTCTCTTCCTTCCTTCCTTCCTTCCTTCCTTCCTTCCTTCCTTCCTTCCTTCCTTCCTTCCTTCCTTCCTTCCTTCCTTCCTTCCTTCCTTCCTTCCTTCCTTCCTTCGTTCCTTTCTTCCTATCTTCCTTCCTTCCTAACTTCCTTCCTTCCTTCTTTCCTTTTATCTTTCCTTCCTTTCTTTTTTGCTAAGGAAATTGGGGTTAAGTGACTTGCTCAGGGTCATACAGCTAGAGAGTGTTAAGTATCTGAGGCCAGATTGGAATTCAGGACCTCCTAACTCCAGAGCCAGTGCTCTGTTTTCTGCCCCATCTAACCACCCTCATGTATAATTAATAGAGACCCTTGAATGACCCTTAGTTCTTAAAATATATGTAAATCCTAGCTGCCACAAACATTCTTGCACATACAGGTCCCTTTCCCTCCTTTAAAATCTCTTTGGGAAATAAGCCCAGTAGTAGCACTGCTGGGTCAAAGGGTATGCACAGTTTGATAACTTTTTGAGCATAGTCCTGGATAAAAGTTTAAAGAAGAACGCTGTCCTCTAAATTAGGTTGGTAATCAGACAAAACACCTTGACTAATGAAACTGGAAACAATAGAATCATTTCTTTTTCCATAATTTGACCTAATTGGAGTAATGATCAGGTGCAAAATCTCTGATGATCTCAGGTTAATAGATATATCTCTTGAGTTCATCTTTGATTAACTAGAAAGAAGAATCCATAGAGCAGAGATTCCTAATCTCATTTGTGTCATGAATCCCTTTGGCAGAGATTCATTGTTTATTATACACCTTCATAATCAAAAGAAATGCTAAATTTCATTTATAGATTAGAAAAAATAAAGATGAAATTTTTACTCCTTTCCAAGTAAAAGTTAAGAACCCTTGTCTTATAGAAGTGTTCAGAGAGGCCTTGGATGGTTTGGGGAAAATGATTTACAAAATTAAATGAATATTGTTCTGTTTGATGAAGCAAACTGTCAACTGAACTGTTACTCAAGTTTTGAACCCTTGCTCAACCTTGGCTGTGAAATTTTCTTTGTTCAGGAATACTTCAAAATGACTTGGTAGAAAGATTTCCAAAGGCATGAGGTGACTGCCAGTTTTTACTTTTCTGAAAAGCAAACACATGACTAGATTAAGCTTTATTATTAAAATTGTTTCTGACAGGTTTATGCCCCAAATTCAAGAGTACAATATTTTTTCTTTCTCACAGGTAGGGACTAAGTCTCTAAAATGCCCCTTTTCTATTCCAGTTTTCGTTGTCTCTCTGTCTCTGTTTCTCTCTCTCTCTCTCTCTCTCTCTCTCTCTCTCTCTCTCTCTCTCTCTCTCTCTCTCTCTCTCTCTCTCTCTCTCTCTCTCTCTCTCTCTCTCTCTCTCTCTCGTTCTCCCTTCCTTTGTCCCAAGACAAGAACAATAATTTCAGAGAGAAACCATTTATTCTCCATCATCACTCAAGTGATAGAGTAGGTTGAAAAGGGTAAAGATCTGCAGTACTCAGTCAATTTGTCAACAACATAGGGTGAGTATCAGATATGTCCAGAATCCTGAATTTAGGTGCATGGGACAATTCAAAGGCAGAAGACCCAATCCCTAGAAAAGTGCAAATTCTGAAGGGGGAGACTAAAAACTTAAACATAGTTGAGAAGATTATTGTGTTCTTACACTTAGAACTAGTTTTAAACTTAGTTGTTTGCTACACTTTGGTATATATGCAAATCCAAGGCCTAAGAATATCATGGACTCAGAGCTAATAGAGCTGGAAAAGCTTAGGAGTCTTGTAGTTCAGCACTTCATTTCACAGATAAGGAAGTTTTGACCCAAAGAATGGAGTGACACAAGTTGCTTGTAGCAAAGACAGGGCTATAGACTCACAGAATCTTCAGAGTGGAAGGAACTTTGGGTAGTGGAGGAACCTTAGAAGTCATCTGTTTCTGCCCCCTCACTTCATTTATTTGCTTAATTTTTTAAATTAAAGCTTTTTATTTTATATATATATATATATATATACATATACATTGTAAAGGGCTAGAACTGAGCAATACACTTGGATAATGAAGCACGTGAGACTAATTGCCAATTGGACGGTTCCCTATTAACTTGTTTGAAGGTTGACCCTCCCCAGCTGTTCTGTGCTGACTTGATTGGTGGGACAAAGAGGGGGAAGTGACGTGTGTGGGAGGAGTAGGAGTAGGAGGAGGAAGAAGAATTAAGACTCGGATGCTGGGTCAGTCTCTCCTGGCGATTGAGGGAGGAAGGTGTGTGTGAGGTTGCTAGGCCTAAGCCCCTGACCTTGACCGTAAAAGATCAAGAATAAAGACGTTTAGTGATCCTGATTCCGGCTGATTTCTGGGAAGACAGAGTTCCAGCATACATGGATCATTTTCAACATTCAACCTTACAAAATCGATCGTGTGTTCTAAATTTTTTCTTTCCCTTCCTCCCACCCCTCCCCTAAATGGCAAATAATTCAATTTATGTTAAACATGTGTAATTCTTCTATACATATTTCCACAAATATCATGATGCACAAGAAAAATCAGGTCTAAAAGGAAAAAAAAATGAGAGAGAAAACAAAATGCAAGCAAAAAAACAACAAAAAGAGTGAAAATACTATGTTGTGATCCTCATTCAGTTCCCACAGTTCTCTATCTGGGTGCAGGAGGCTTTCTACATCATAAGACCATTGGACCTATCTTGAATTATCTCATTGTTGAAGAGAGCCACGTCCATCAGAATTGATCATTGTATAATCTTTTTTTTATTATTATTATAGCTTTTTATTTACAAAACATATGCATGGGTAATTTTTCAACATTGACCCTTGCAAAACCTTCTGTTCTAACTTTTCCCCCTTAGATGGCAGGTAATCCAATACATGTTAAATATGTTAAGTTCAATTTATGTGTATACATATTTATACAGTTATCTTGCTATGCAAGAAAAATAGAATCTAAAAAGAAAAAAAATGCAAGCACACTATAATACAAAGAGTGGAAATGCTATGTTGTGATCCACATTCATTTCCCATAATTATTTCTCTGGGTGTAGCTGATTCTCTTCTTTACTGAACAATTGGAACCAGTTTGAATCATCTCATTGTTGAAGAGGCCCAGATCATTGTATAATCTTGATGTTGTTGTGTATGATGATTTCCTGGTTCTGCTCATTTCACTCAGCATCAGTTCATGTCTCTCCAGGCCTCTCCAGACACAGAAACCATCCTGTTGGTCATTTCTTACAGAACAATAATATTCCATAACATTCATATGCTACAATTTATTCAGCCATTCTCCAGTTGATGGGCATCCACTCAGTTTACAGTTTCTAGCCACTAAGAAAAGGGCGGCCACAAACATTTTGGCACATTCAGGTCCCCTTTCCTCCTTTATGATGTCTTTGGGATACCCCTCATTTTCAGAGGAGGAAAGAATGATTTGCTAAATTAAGTGGTTTGCTCCAAGGATTAACAATTGTGTCAAAAATGAGACTGGAATTAAGGTCCAAGAGTAAGTGTTCTTTCCATGCTTTAAATCTCTGCCTCCCTGTGGTAGAGGTCTGATAATCCAACCCATATTTTAACAGAAACCTTTCCTTTCAATATCACAGACAAGAGGATGAGCAGCTTCCAGTGTTTAAACTGAAGAAACCCTTTCCATTTCCGACAACTTTTCCTTATTCAGAGCCCAAACTTTCCTACAACCCTGTACTGAGCCTCTTTCCACAGTACGGCAGCCAGTCCTTTGCAAAGGAGCCCTGCTAACGGCTTCTTGAACTTTTGCCACTCTTGACCCCTTTTTGCTCAAGAAAGTTTTACGCGACCCCAGGTATATAGGTACATAAAATAAGTACACAAACCAAACATTTACAGATTTTAAAAATCCCAATTTTGGAACCCCCACATTCAGTAGGAGACTCACAATTTAAGAATCTTTTTCTTAGTGTATGGAACCCGGGGCCAATGCCCTGGTTTGGTTAGAAGGGAATATAAGTGTGTGCTGCCTGGGAGGTAGTTGAGGGAGGGGGAGTAAAACAGCTCATTATCTCTTTAAGTAAGTTCTGGGACAAGACCTGAGTTCCAATTTGACCAGATTCGCTAATTGTGTAACCCATTTAACCTGTGTCTGCCTCAGGGTGCTCAATAAAAAAATGGGGATAATAATGGCATCTACTCCCTGAGTTATTGTGAGGACCAAAAGTAGGACGCCTGGCACATAGTAGGGGCTTACTGAATGCTTCCGTCCCCCTCCCTTTTCTTTTCCATTCGCACTCTCTTTTCTTTTAAGGGTATTTTCGATCAGTTGGGTAACGCGTATGCAGGAGCACCGGCAGAGAGATTACTGATCTGCAGTGGCCCGGAAAGTTCCTTCCCCGGTGCACTTAGGAGATCACAAGTCAGATTCAGAACAAATAAAGTATTTAGAAGTAAGCACTATAACTCTTATGTTTGGGGACACTCTGCCTCCGACACCAGGCAACGAACGGCCCAGTCCAGATCCGCCGGGACAAGAGCTCACCGACACACAGCCACTTCTCCCCCGTTCACTTCTGCACTGGGCGACAAGCAGAGGGGGGCCTGGGAACTCAGGGACCAGGGAGGCAAAACCTGTGAGGTAGGCGAGGGCATCGCCAGCCCCGCCTCCCCGAGTCCGGAGCTCCCCCCTTCCTCTCCCCCACCCCCTTCCCCGAGCCTCTGATGTCTCGCCGCCCGATCTTTCAACTTTGGATCCTGGTCCTGCGGTGTTTGGAGGCGCTTGGAAAGTCTGCAGCGGGCCCCGGGGCTCGCACACGCGAGGGCAACTAGTTTATTATCCCAAGCCAGGCTGCTTTGTCCTGTCCCGCTTCCGACTTGGCAGGGGCTGGGCAGTGCTAGGAGCGGAGCAGGACGGACCAGGCACATGGAGAGAGCAAGGCTGCGCTGCTGAACAGCTGTCAGAGGAGCCCAGAGGAGGAGCTGGGAGTGGGGGGAGACTCCAGGTAAGATCCACCGGAATTTGTCCCCGAGGAACGGTGGCCTGCGGAGGGCCTCTCCCCCACAGCCTGCAACTAGACCATCTGCTTCCTGCCGCTCTGACTTTCACAAGTGGGGTGTGGAATGACACTTCCTATGGCCGAGGGGAAGGGAAGAGAGATAGAGGAGGGAGAAGAGAGAGTGGGTATAGGGCCCGTCCTGCCTTTTGAGGAGGTGGTCTGGTCAGATGGATAGCCCTGGGCCCGGGGTCCCAGAGTTCCCTAGGACTGACTCGGCTTGCGACCTTGCTCAGAGGAGTCCCTTCTGGTCTCTTCATCTTGGGGACTTTAGAAGGTTGCTTCAGGGAAAAGAGACTATGTTCTGATGGTAACTGGTGTTAAACTCAAAGTCAGACTCCAAGGATGGGGAAATGAGACACTGATTAGGTGTCTTGCATAGTGCTGTGCTAGCCACTGGGGAAGTTTAGGCAAGATACAACCATATGTCCACAAAGACGGAAGATTCTAGGAGAAACCAGGCCAGAGGTTCTCCTTGAAGGTCCCTAATGTGAAATCTTTTGTGCCCGGCTGTTTGTCTGGTGTGTATGTGTTTTCCTTGCTTTATAGCAGCCAGCTTTGTACATGGGAGAAACTTAATAAATGCTTATTGGGTGCAAGTATTACTGTTATCTTCAGGCAAGATGGCTAAAATGAGAGAGAGAGAGAGAGAGAGAGAGAGAGAGAGAGAGAGAGAGAGAGAGAGAGAGAGAGAGAGAGAGAGAGAGAGAGAGAGAGAGAGAGAGAGAGAGAGAGAGAGAGAGAGAGAGAGAGAGAGAGAGAGAGAGAGAGAGACAGACAGACAGACAGACAGACACAGAAAGAAGAGACAGAGAGAGACAGAGAAAATAAAGGAAGGAAGGAAGGAAAAAAGAAAAATAAGATGGAAGAAAATCTTCACAGTGTCTCCTAGAATGGTATGAGAGAGGAAACCAATAGTTACTGACTTTCCACTTCCTCTGGAGGCCCCCAGTATGAGTATATTTTGTGGTCTGGCCTTGTAATTTTTTAGCCATGTGATAAAGGCAAGGGGAAATTTGGACCCTAAAATGATGGTAAACTTGGAATCAGTTCAGGTCTTTAAAAAACAATGGGACTTCAAACATATTAACCTGTAAGGGTGCCCATAAAAATATCTCCCAGAAGGGAACAGCATATTTTCCCAGCATCCTGTGGGGATAACATTACAATTGCATTCTATTTTTTTTTTTTTTTGAAACAGCTCAAATTTCAGGAAAAGAAAAAAGGCTTTTAGTGAGGTTTTGTAAAAGCAATATCGTTTGTTGATTCACAGGATCTGATTTTTGGCCTGGAAAAATACACTCACTGTAGGTAAACTATCTTTTTAGGGTGATACTGGTAGGGAGCCGTAGTTACCTGCCACCTCATGGAAACCCTGTCTGACAATTTGTTCCACTTTCCATACTGTATAGAATAGTAGACTCTGATTGAAGGTCTGCTTTGTTAATTTGGAAAGTTATTGGGGGAAATCTGATTGAGAGGGAGGCTTTCTCCCCTAGAGAACTAGTAAGTTGCTAATTGGCTCCATATCACTTCTCCAGAGCCACACTTTTTCTTTAAAGCCATAAAAGTAGTTTTGTTCGGTTGTTTCTGACTCTTCACTATCCCACTTGAGGTATTTTTGACAAAGATACTGGAGTGGTCTGCCATTTCCTTCTCTGGCTCATTTTACAGATGAGGAAACAGGATTTGCCCAAGATTATACAGCTAGTAAGTGTTTGAAGTTGAATTTGAATTCAGGAAAATGAATTCCTTCTTCCTAACTCCAGGCCCAATGCTCTATCCATTTTGCCATCTACCTGTTCCTCAGATATAAGAGAATTTATCACCATCTAAACCAATCTCCTCATTTTATATATAAGGAAACTGGGGTCCAGAATAAAGGGTGCTTTACTTCATCATGCAACTAATTATTCTCAGAATCAAGCATCCTGATTCCAAGGATTGTGCTTTTCCATTAATCATAACACATTTACACATAAAATTAGAAACTTATTGTCTAGAATGTAGAAGAGATTCATATTCTCTTGTTCAAGTCAAGTTCATGCTCAATCACAAAACGTCAGAGTTTGAGGCACCTCAGATGACCCAGTCTTACTAGCATTTTGACAGTAACCTCTTCCTACGTCTTTATATACAACAAAGGGCCACCTTGCCTTTACTTGGAAATCACAAGGGAAGGGAAACCCACTATTTGCCGAGAAATACTAATTGTCAAGCCACAATTTTCCTCTGTGCAGCTTCTAGTTTCAGCATCTGAAGACAAGAACAAATCTAATCCTTCATAGGATCAAGTAGATTTAGAGTCATCTAAATGATTTTGAAGTCAGTTAGCCTAACTGCTTCATTTTATAGATAAGGAAACTGAGGTCCAGAGAGGTTAATTGATTTGCCCAGTATCACACAGCTAGTTAAAGAATCTAAGGCAGGATTTTAACTTGGCTCTTCTTGATTCCAAGTACAGCGTTCAATCCACTGTGTCACCTTCTTGCCTTGCATACAGTAATAAAAAGTGAGGATAACCAGTACCTGAAGACCATAGAGAAATCCCTGAGCAGTCAAGCTTTGATCATTCAAGATTTTCTCATCCTTATCCCTTCTTTTTTCCCCTCTGGTCCTTGTTTTTAAGTTGATTCTTCTGTCTTTCTCAGGGGAAAAGATCATCAGGGAACATCAGCACATCAGAGAAAAGGGTCATCAGGACAGTTGATTCCTCACTTTATTCAACCTAGGACATGTGGAAATTCAACAGAATTGGATGCTATCCACCAGTCCAATCATCAGTGCAACCATGTTCCATTCCCAGTATATGCTTCATAGACAAATTAGTGCACACATATTAATGCTACTGCCTCTCCCTGCCGCCAGTCAGAAATTGGCAAAAGGAAGTGAGGAAACACAGGATATTGTGACATGGCAAGAACGTTTTTTTGTTTTGTTTTGTTTTGTTTTGAGAGACACTGAAGTATTATGCTATTCTGATAATAATCTTTTATAGAATCATAGAATAATTGGAGCTGGAAAGAATACTATCGATACTAATAATACATTTCTGTGGGGTTTTAAGATTTACTAAGTGCTTTTCTGATAATCTACAAAAGTAAATAGATACTTTTAAGTATCATCTCCCCCATTTTGCAGAGGAGACTACTTGCATGATATGCTTAAGTTTATGTGATTATTTAGTATCAATCACTCAATGGGTAATTTTTAAGTATGTGTCAGGCCCTGTGCTAAATGTTGAGGATATAAAAAGAAGCAAAAAAGATAATGAAGGGGGTAGGAATACTAGACGTGATAAAACAGATCTGGGTTTAAAGCCTATTGGGCACATTTATTAGTTTTGTGGCTATAGGGAAGTTACTCAACTTCTTTATTGTTTATTGTCCTCAATTTAATTCAACAAAAGCATATATATATATACACACACTTTTTTTTTTTTTCTTTTGGCTGAGGCAATTGGAATTAAGTGATTTGCCCAGGGTCACACAGATATTAAGTGTTAAGATTTGAACTCCGGTCCTCCTGACTTCAGGAATGGTGTTTTAACCGTTGCACCACTTAACTACCCTTAACAAAAGCATATTAAAGACTCACTATGTGTAAGGTACTTGTTAGAGGAAGGGAATACAAAGATAAAAACAACTAGCCCCTGCCCTTAGGAAGCTTTCATTCTACCGGGGCAATAATGCATGTATAGATAGTACACAATGTAAGATAATTTGAGGGAGAAGAGAATGCTAGCTACTGAAAGAATAGAGACATCCTAGATGGGGCAGCACCTAAGCTAAACTTTGAATCTCTTCCCATCTTGCCTCAGAGTCTCTTTAACCCACCAGTACATTTCTGAAGTTCTGCCAACTTTCATCCTTTATATCTGTGCGATGCTTCCATAGAGATACTCCACTTTGAATTGACTCTGTGGTCTCAAGGTGGATTGTCTTCCAATTTGGGTAGGTTATTATTTGTTATTTGTTCACTTCCCACAGTACTGGTCCTTGGGGGTATAGAAATCAAGTTCTCCAGTATCACATCATCTCTGTACAGATGTTGGTGTCTGATTATCAGGAGCATAGAAGCAATTTCTATTGCACTAGTTCCCTGTTGGGTAAGCACAGGGGTCTCAGAAGGGACGAATTCTTTCCTTAAGTTTCTGAGTCAAATTCTTTACCAGAATTGTCATCTCTTCCATGTATTGTCATTTCCCCCAAGTCCTGATCTCTCCAGGCAGAATGATGGGGATTTTTTTTTCTATACCAGATACTTCAAAATTTGTTCCTCTGCATGAATATCTTGCTTAAGCTGCTGAAAGCAGAGCGATGAAATCGTCTCAGGGTTTCATTAGAAAAAAGATTGTCTGGAGACTGCTTATGGTCAAAGCATTCTTTTTTATGTCTTTCTCTCTTAAGATTTCTACTTTTGCAAATTTCAGCTAATTTATCTATCCTAGACTTTCCACTTGTGTGATTTTATCTTAATAGGCTTCTGAATTAATATCTATTTATTCATTTAATCAACCATTCATCAAATATTTATCCAGTGCTTATGGTGGACAAGGCAATTTCCTAGTCTGAAAGGGAGACTCCTTCATGGGATCTGGCCCACACCTTGTGGCATCCAGGTCTGAGTGAGAGGCGTCTGAGCATGCTTCCCAGAAATTAAATCTTACATACTGTATTTTCAAATGGGTCTGGGATCTCATTGATTCTGTAGTTTCCTCCAACATTACAGATCATCCTTAGTCTGGAAACATTTATTAAGGACTTAAGTATGTGTTAAGCACCGCAAAGGCAAGTAAATAGATAGTCCCTGCCCTCTAAGGAAAAGCTTACATTTTAATGGGGGAAAACAGTTCCCTCAAGGAAACTAAAGAGGAAGGAAAGGTATTTTCTTCTGGTCCTATTGGTAGAGAAGGCCTTGTGGAGATATGTCAGCAGGACAGCCTAGAGAGGGATGAAGACTTCACGTTCTTTCTTAAGCTGTAGGCTTAAAGAGGAATCAACCAATTAAAAGACAAATTCTCAAGAACCAATGTACTTTCAATATGACAAGTAGTGCAACGCTAGGGTGAAGTTCCAAGATGTGACTCTTGTCCATGCCTTCCCCTAAATTTGTCAATGAGGGCTTACTCAATGTGGAGTAGGCCTTTCCTGCTTTCTTTTGACACTATGAGAGTATCATTGGACCATTCTTGCTGTTCACCTGGAATTCCTATGGCATAATTTGCTTAGACTTTCCCCAGTTGACAGAAATCTATTTTGCTTCCAGGTCACTGACAAAACATAAAGGGCTGCTATAAATATTTTTATAAACGCATGCCTTTTTTCTCTTTTATCTCTCAGTTGTGCCTACCATTAGTCTAAGTGCATCTGACTTTTCAGGGGCATGATCCAAAATTGCTTTACAGAATGACTCAACCAATTAAAATATATTCAATAGCTATTACCAACATCAATGGCCTGTCTTCCCACAGTCTTTCCAACAATTTGATTTTTTTCTGACTTTGTTATCTTTATTAATCAGGTATGAGGCTGAAAAATTACTTTAATTTGAATTCTTTAATTTAATATATAATAATAATTTAATATAGCTGTTGATCATTTGGGTTTCTCCCATTGAGAATTGTCAGTTCACATTCATTTACTATTTATTGGAGAATGACTATGATCCTTCTATATTTGAATCAGTTCTTATAGATCAGACTTTTATTAGAGAAACTTGATATAGTTTTTTTCTAAATTTATTGTCACTAAATATTTTCTTAGCCACCCTCTTTTAAAAAAGTCTTTTATTTTCAAAGCATTTGCATAGATGGTTTTCAACATTCTCCCTTGTAAAATCTTGTATTCTAAATTTTTTCCCTCCCTTCCCCCCACTCCCTTCCCTAGATGGCAAGTCCAATATATGTTAAACATGTGTGATTCTTCTATACATATTTCCATAATTATCTTGCTGCACAAGAAAGATCAGATTAAAGAGAGAAAAAATGAGAAAGAAAACAAAATGCAAGCAAACAATAACAAAAAAGTCCTCTCTCTGTGTGCAGATGGCTCTCTCCAAGGTAAGTCCATTGGAAGTCAACTGAATCATCCCATTGTTGAAAAGAGCCACACCCATCAGAATTGATCATCTTAATAATCTTATGTGGTGTATGTACAATGTTCTCTTGGTTCTGCTTTCTTTCCTTAGCATTAGTTCATGTAAGTCTCTCCAGGCCTTTCTGAAATCATCCTACTAATCATTTCTTATAGACCAATAATATTCCATAACATTCATATACACAATTAATTCAGCCATTCCCCGACTAATTGGTATCTACTCAGTTTCCAATTCCCTGTCTCTACAAAAAGGGCTGCTACAAATATTTTTTTTTAAATTAAAAAAAATTAAAGTCCTAGATGTTTCACAGTGCTTTTGGTATCTTCCACTCATTTAGATAACTTGTATATGAATCCCTCAGGGCTCTCCCAATAGTGTTTTCTTCAGCATTAATATTTTCTACATTTTCTTGATTTTATCCATTGCTGTCTTGGGTCTAATAAGTACCATTTCTGAATCTCTAATAAGAACAGTCAAGACTGTAGTGTTATGGTAAGATTATGGTGATTTTATCATCCTTAGTAGTAAAAACAATTTATCTTCTTTGTTATCCTATTTTTGCCCTTAAATGTCACTAGGTTTAGTTGGCTCTCTCTAAGTTTTTTTTAAACTAGTTTCACCCTTTGATGCTTTTCTTTGTTTCACGATGTAATTCTCATAATCATTCACTAGCCTTCTTTGCAAAATTTTATAAATGAATTTATACTCCAAATTGGTGATGCCTTTGGGGAACATTTTTCTTCATTTACTAGCTAAAGTTTGCTTACTCTAGTGTTTTCTGGAAACCTTTGCTCTTTGTTGTAACCACAGTGGTTTAACTTTTAAATAAAAATTTTATGATTATTGTTAATGTCAATTTTAACATGCTTTCCCCATTTATTATTGAAGATTACTTATTTAAACTTAGTTGCTTGAATTGTATGCCACCTTTAGGGGCAGCTAGGTGGCACAGTGGATAGAACACCAGCTCTGCAGTCAGGATGTGTTAGGATTACTAGGTGAGAACTCAGGTTGTCTGGACAATGACAAGGTGAGAATTCAGGTTGTCTGGACAATTACAATGTGAGAACTCAGGTTGACTTGATAAGTAAGAGCTAGCATGATAGCAAATAATTCATTCTGTTGAGTGGACTGAAAAGGAGTCCTGACCTTCTAAAGGTTCTTTGTGTGTAACATCAGCTGCCATCATACCCCAAGTCTTTTTTGCCTGGGGCCCTGGACCTGGGCCCCTCATTCCATTTCCCTGAATTATTCTATACTCTGATGCCCATTGGAGGGTTATAGACATTAAGCATTGTTTCTATTCTATCCCTCTAGATAAGGAGCATATGAAAAGATTTGCTTTTTCAGTGCCTAGTGTTAATTTGGCTGAGCCTTATAAAAGATATGAATGGACAGTTTTGCCACAGGGAATGAAAAACAGCCCTACTATGTGCCAAATGTATATTGCTGCTGCTCTTACCCCAGTAAGGAAAGCATTTCCAAAAGTAATATTGTTACATTATATGGATGATATTTTGGGATGTGCACCTGAAGAACAAATGTTAGAAGCATGTCTACAAAAGACCATGGAAACACTAAAGTACTACAAACTGCATATAGCTACAGAAAAAATTCAAAGACATGCTCCTTTTCAATATTTAGGATATGAAGTATATCCTAAGACACTCATAGTACAAAAACTTTCTTTAAGAACAGAGAAGTTGAACACCTTAAATGACTTTCAAAATTTAATAGGAGATATCCAATGGATGCGTCCAGTGTAAGGCTTAACTACCAATCAACTGCAACCTCTATATGACATTTTAAGGGGAGACAGTGCTTTAAATTCACCACGCCAGCTTACAAAAGAAGCACAAGAGGCTTTGAGAGAAGTTGAACTGGCTTTATCCAATGTGGTTGAAAGAGTCACTCAAAAACCCTTGGAAATATCAGTTTTTGCTACAAAAGAGGCACCCACAGCAGTCCTTCATCAAGGAGACAGTGTGATTGAGTGGGTGAACCTCCCAGCACAACCAGAACAAAGCCTTACTCCTTACCCAGTGCTTGTGGCTAGGATTTTATTAAAGGCTATTAAGAGAGTAACAACAATTATCTGGAATAAGTCCTGAAAAAATATACACATTCTATACTAACGCACAAATTAATGTATGCTGTGAGACCATCCCAGAATGGCAAATTTTATTGGCCACCGCTCCAAATTTTGCACATGGATCTCCATTAAAGATAACCAGGCTACTACATAATTGGCGATGGATTTTTGAAGAAAAGATTTCTAAGGTTCCTCTTAAAGGACCAACAATCTTTACAGATGCCTCCAAAGAAAATATTTGTGCTGTATACTCTCATGATTTAACCATAAAGAGAGTAGTCAGGTAATCCCTTTCTGCCATGTGATTGCTTTTCTGCTGGTTGATCAAATTTAGCTGTTACTTATCAAGTCAACCTGAGTTCTCACATTGTAATTGTCCTGACAACCTGAATTGTCACCTTGTCATTGTCCAGACAACCTGAGTTCTCACCTAGTAATCCTAACAAGGATGACCTGAGTTCAAATCTGGCGTCAGACACTTAACACTTTGTAGCTGTGTGACCCTGGGCAAGTCACTTAATCCCAATTGCCTTAGCCAAAAAAAAAAAAAAATGTATGCCATATTTTTGTATTCTTTTTTCATGATTTAATAATATGTGGTTTAAATGATCAAAGCTCAAAAATTATATATCTGAGTTATTTTTATTCCCTTTTGAAAATGAATAGGACCCACAAGGAAGAGACTTCATAGGAGTGAGGGATATCAGTGACTTCCATGACAGCCTTATAGAGAGAAAACTCTTTGAATCTATAGACTTCATACCTCTGCTTTATAGCTTTCCACTGGGTACAGAAGTGAGAAATTTGTTTAAAACTCATGCTGGAAGTGTTCAGGGTCCCTTTCCTTCATGTAGCCTCTCTAAGTGTGCATGTTTTGGATACTCCAGCTTCACTTTATTCTTCCCCCATCCTCCACCTTTGTGACTCTCTTTGGAATAGCATTTGGGAAAAAGCCAGAAATGTAGGGTATTAAAGAACAATGGACCAATTATAACTTCTAACAGGAAGTCAATCTCTTATTACCTGGGCCATTGGTTTGTTTTTCATTTTATTTACTTTTGAGATTACACATCATTGACCTTGAGGATTTCTAGCCCTCAGAATCCTCAATGATAAGTAGATAAAGTCTTTTTTAAATTACTAAAGCAGTCTAGGGCAGTCCCATTGTAGAAAGAAGAGATACAGCTACTATGCTCCCTACTTCCATGAATATAAATATTGAACTTCTGGGACTTTTCCTTTGTACTTGTCACCCAAGATATTCATTTTTACCTTATATATTTTATCTGTTTGGGAAGTTAGAAAGCCGTTTCCATATTTTCTAATTATTTGTTAGTATCGCTGCCTCAGATTATAGGCCCACAGAGGTCAGAGATAGTTTATTTGTTGATCAATAAGTAAATACTGAGTTTATATGCTTTAAGCACTGTGGAGATTACAAAGTCTGGAGAAGAGAGGAAGTGATATAATTCCTATCTTGAAAGAGCTTAAAGATTTTTAGTGAAAGAGATAAAATATATGTATTCAAAGTCAACATACTATAAAGGAGTTCTAGAAGCAGCAAATGATTCCTGGAGAAGGGAGATATGGCTAAAAGAACACAAAGGTCTCGATATTGAACATGAGTTGAATTGTCCAACATGACTCAGTTCTGAAGGGACAAAACACCCGGAAATGTGTGAAATGCCTTCTTTACTCTTCTCCCGAATTCCTCCTCATCCTTTAAAATCCAACTCAAGAGCTTCTTTATCCAGGGGATTTCTCTGTTATCTAGTAAATATTTTTTAACTTCTTATATATTATTGTTTATTATAATTATCTGCATATATATATATCTCCCATAATATTGTACAAGGGCCTTTAGTTAAACTTTAAAAGCCACTGACATGACTGTAGCAGCTCTCATCACAAATAACAGGTTAGAAAAAGTTTGTTGAATTGAATCAAGAAGTTAGATGAGTAAATATGTGGAAGATCGAATTCATAAACTATGTTTATGTTATAGACTCCACCCCTTGCAGTGAGCAGTAATATTATTAATTCACTTTTATAGTTCTCCTTGTGCAATTCCCCCCCCCCCAAAGAAGTCATATAAGATAGGTAGTACAAGTAATTGTATTCAGAACAGTTAAATAATTTGTCCAAAGTCACATAGCTAGTGGTGTTCCACTACTTGAGATTCTGAGCCAGGCAGATGAGCCTGGAGGGGACAGTTCAGGTGGGGAAATCTGTTTCTGTGACTTAACTCTAAAAGGCCCTCAGATTGCACATAGATAAATGTCTTTATTTATTTATTTATCTATTTATCTATCTATCTATCTACTTATTTATTTATTTATCCATCCATCCATTTATTTATTCATTCATTCATTCATTCATTCATTCATTTATTTATTTATTTAACATACAGACCCAATTTTGCCAAAAAGACATTATTTCTTCTTAAAAAAACAAAATAATACAACTTCTTCCCCACCCCAACACACAGACACTCACACATACACACAAGAACCCTCCCCCCATAGCATAAAAGTTATTCATATTTTTAATCCACTTTTATAACTCCCTTAGGGGATGATTTAAAAAATCATATTTCCTTTATTTGTGTAAAAAACAAAACAAAACTGAAGCCTCAAAACTTATCTTTTAAAAAATCAGAATTCTGTTTGATTTAGAAATGTCTTTGGTTACCCATTGGTGACTTTTGCCATGATATATAATGACTCATCAAAACCTGCTTCTTTCCTGAAGTCAATATTTTAACTATTTTTATATGCTATTAAAATATAAAGACATAGCTACACATATGTGTCTACTTATTTTACAAGAAGCATATCTTTGTAAATATATATTTGTGAGAAAATGTATGTATGTGTCCAAGCAGACATTTCTTTATATATACAATATCTATGTACAATCTGGAGAGACATAGATAGACAAATTCATATTTTTTTCTTATGTATAAAAGAAGTAGACAAAATCTTTGAGATGAAAAGTTTAGGAAGTAAGATAGAAAAGCTCTTTAAAAATGTGTCTAAAAGACTAAGAATTAATTTTGCTATCCAAAAGACTAAATTCTGGATAAGTTGCTTTTGTGTTTTGAGAGATATTTTACCAACATTTTGTGTCCAGAGATTATTAGTGCGACTTATCAACACTTAGGGCATCCTGTGATCTGAGTCATTCTTACTCAATATTGTAAAACTGTAAAAAGCAACTAAAGAGACTTTCATATCTAATTTTCTCTATAGGATATTTCTACTTAAAAACACAACCCTCAAAAGAATGCTGGAATCATCTCTTCTCTCCCCTGTTCTCCTTTCCCCACTCCCAAAAAATACATAATTTCTGCCAGTTACTTGTTAAAAGAACAACACCAAATGTTGTTGGAAGTAAGCCAGAATATCCCTCTCTTTACCTCTTCAAGGGTGCAGAGGGTGCCAGAAGAAGAAGCAGGTGCAGAAACTTTGTCCTTTCTGGCTCCATGTAGGACACAGCTTTGTGTCTCTGCCTGGACAAGTGAGAAGCATCCTTCCCAGGAGTTTCTAACAGATAAGTTTTTGAGGAGTGGGGGCAACTAGGTGGCACAGTGGATAGAGCACCAACCCTGAATTTCAGGAGGACCTGAGTTCAAATCTGGTGTCAGACACTTAACACTTCCTAGCTGTGTGACCCTGGGCAAGTCTACTTAACCCCAGCCTTGGGGGGGGGGGAAGTTTTTGAGGAGCATTTCAAGTAAAGTTTATCTTAATAATGAAGAATCCTTCAGATAGCAAAAAGAGGTCATATTATTGGTAGTATTACTTCTGCAGGGGCTTGGGAAAGAAATTACTACTTTTAGAGGTAAAAGTGAAATTGAGAAGTGCTTTCCCCAACATATGCCAGTATATGACTCTAGATTAGGAGAGAAGGAGAAATGGATCATTCAGAAAGGTAGCAACAGATTGTCCACAGGCTTGGAATCCAAGGGTTCTACTCCCTGAGCAAATCTGGGACTGTGTTCCTACAGGGGACTTTAGGACCAGGGATTATCCTCCTGTGATAGAAGCTAAAAAGGACTGTCCATCAGCTGCTAGAGAAAGGGAGGGCATGTGTACATTCCCTTTGTTTCTGCTAGTAAAGAACAATTGATTCTTACTGAAGATATTATTATCAGATTGGGGGAGATCAAGAGAGACCAGTTGTTCAGATCTTTCTTTGCTGTTGTGCTATGCTAGCCAGGGTTTACATTCTGGCTTTTGTTTTTGGCTTTGGTTAAAATTATGTCTTAGTATAAAGATCTCAGCAGAATGAGACTCTTCTCTCTGAAGGTTTTTTTTTTTTTCTTTTTTTTTTTGTGGAGATATATGTGTGAAGGGAGTGTATGGGGTAAAGTGAGGTGGGGTGAGACATGCTCGTGTGTTCTGCACCTTCAGACACGTGGGCATGTAACTTTGAACTTTCTTTTGTTTACCCAACAGAATTTCTCTAAAAGGCATATTTCCACTTTTGTTAATTTATTTTAATTACTCATTCAAAAGAGATCTACTCAATGTACTAGAGACTTTCTTTTATGACACTTCTTGGAAGGTAGTCATTGTTGTAAAATGTTGCAGCCACCAATATGTCCCTCCGTTGTTGATATGGCTATTTTTGTCACCTATAATTTAGATTCTTAAGAAATAAGGTGTATATAATCATATAGCTATTGTAGAATACTAATTTTAAAAGGATGGATTTTATATAGGAGTAATGTCTTGTGATTGTTAATGATGCATTACAAATTCCTAAAGGCATTTAACAAGATTATTTTTGTTTTCAGTGCTGGGCTTAGCTCACAGCTAATTTTCAATGCTTTCTAAGATATGAGAGCTAAAAATGGTCAGCTTACCCAATTACATGCCATAATTTGGCCATTCTCTCTTAAAAAAAAAAATTTCCATTACATAGTATTTATTTCCTTGATTGTTCCTGCAGGAAGAAGATTACTGTTTTGGTCTTTTTGATCATTGTTCTGTCTGGTTCTTTTTTAGATCTTTGCAAGGGTGTTTATGGGAGAGTTGGGTTTACCTATGTTCTTTCATGTTTCTATCTTAACCACTTCCACTTCCTCCACAGGCTTGTACTGAGATGTTCTACTGTCATCAATAATTAGAATAGCACACAAAAGGAATGAGACCAAATCTATCTCATTTTGGGTTTACTTGTTGTATTCCTTTCCAGTTTCAATTACACAATTTTATGCAAGTTTTTGAGATAACTAGCTTAGTTGGATCCAACATTAAATTTTCTCCAGGCTTGTTTTCTTCACTACAGCTTTTTACTGTTTTTGTAAGGTGATACTATTCAAAATCGTCCAACAATTTCCTCTGTAACATTTTGCAAATTAATTTGTAATATGAGCTAATGTTTTCCTTGGTTGTCATGTCCCTCTGCTTGATAAGAACAAATATTTGGTACTATAGGGATTTCTGGGCTTTTTTGACTTCCGTGTTTTGGTGACCATTTTGCCTTAATTAGTTTTCTCTAAGGAATACTTACAATCAGAGTTAATTTCTTAACTTTTATCTATTTCCCAATATATAGTCATTAGTTTGATGGGTTTGTACAGTCATAATTATATGAAGCATTTTCTTTTGCTTGTTACCCATTCTTTTGATTTAGTGCCAATTTTGATTTTAGATTTAATGGTCAATGGTATGACTACCCACAGATACTTCTAAATTTTTTCTTACCTTAGTAACCAATTATTTACTAAATATTAAGTTATAGTCTATTTAATGTTTTATGACTCAGTGTGAATTTTCCTTTCCTTCTGTCTCAAAATACCTTATCCTCCTATTTTCTCTAATCTTTGACTCCTTTCTTACTGCCTACATGTCTGTCATGCTGCCCACATGCTACTCACGTCTGTCCTATCCACCTAATCATCTCCATTAGTTATCATAATTTATTCCCTTTCCTTACTAACTAATTTTCTTTAGAAAATCATCTATAAATGCCTTTACTCCCCCTTTTCTCACTCTCTTTTAAACCCTGGACAGGCTGGCTTCTAAACTCATTGTTCAACTGATGCTATTCTCTAAAGAATTATCAATAATCTTTTAATTGCCATATCCCATGATCTTTTAAAAAAATTACTCATCTTTTTTTTTCCTTTTTACTGATCCATATCCTTGTAAAACTCTCTGTGGATAGACTAAAAAGATTAGCTGACAAGCCTCAAACCCATTGGTGAATTAGGTCATGGAGATGTCTACCTCAAGAAGGTGAAGACTTTCCCTGGTAGAATAGACAGATAAGAATATTTTGTTCCATTGCCCATGAAAATGGCTGAAGAGGCATTGGAGAGAACTAAGGGTTGGGTAATTCATTGTACTGTATCTTGGGCCATCAACAGTTGTGATTTTTGGCTTGCCTTGTTTGGCTCTGGAAGAGAGAGTGCTGACAACTTTGTGCAACTTTGCTTCACTTAATTCATGTGCAAGTCAAAAAATTAGCCTCCAATAGCACTGGTCCTCTTCACAAATGGAGGACCATTACCATCACTGCCAACAATAACAACAAGCCTTTAACATTGTAAATCAGCTGCTCCTCTTACATACTCTCTCTAGTGCATTGTTGTTACTTCACCTATGTCACAGATACTAGCCTTGGGAGTTCTCCAAGGTTCTGCCCTGGACATCTCTTTCCTCTATATGTTGTCTAGCCTAGGGATTTCATTAGTTCCCATCATCTTATTCTTAATGATGATTTCTATGCAGATGATTATCAGATCTTTCTATCTAGTCATAATTTCTCTCTTGAACTTCAGTACTGCTTCATTAACTGTCTTTTGGGCATCTCAACCACATGTCCCAAACAGAACTCATTATCTTCCCCCCAAAACCCTATTTTCCTATTACTGGGGGAGGAAGATGCCACCGTCCTCCAAGTCTCCCAGGTTTGCAAGTTCTGTGTCCTGCCTGGCTCTTCATTCACATTCATCTCACATAGTGCAGTGTAAACTGCTACAGAAGATGAGAATCAATGGGATCAAGTTTGTACTTGGAGAGAATAGCCTTGGGAACAAGAAGAGCCACATTATCATTAGTAAGGGTAGCTAGGTGGTACAGTGGATAGAATACCAGGCCTAGAATAAGAAAGAACTGAATTCAAATCTAGTCTCAGGACATTTACTAACTGTATGACCCCAGGGAAATCCCTTAACCCTGTTTGTCTTTGTTTCTTTATCTATAAAACAAACTGAAAAAGGAAATGGCAAATTGCTTCAGTACCTTTTGTCAAGAAAACCTCAAATGGAATCATGAAGAGTCAGACACAAATGAAACAAATGAACTTCAACAACAACAATGAATCAGAGTTTTATGTGTTATTTTGTGATTTTTTTTTAATTTTAATTTTTTTGGGGTTTTCTAGACTTAAGAAAGTGGTACGGAGAATGTTACTAATGTAGACTAAACTTAAAAATATATTATGCATATGATTTTAAAAGTCAATTGTCAAGCATTTACCAGCATATAACTGCATAATAATATCATGTTTGACTTTCAGTATTGAAAAGTGTAATTAATCCAGACAGTTGCAAATTTGGTTATTGAATTTATAAAGAGATATTTTGTTCTTAGGAGAATAGCTTGGAATATTGTGGAAAAACTTCTTGCCAATATCTAGGGGATAGAAGAGGAAGCTTTCATGTCTTGAGTTCTTAAAATCTCTTCTTAATGTTACCATGGGATTCCCTGTGGCATAGAAGCTGCCCCATTTGGATATGCATAGAAATAAAATCTTTAAAATGATGGCTCTGATTTCATGAAACATTACAGTTTACAAAATGTTTTCTTCATAACAAACTTGTGAATTAGATAATGTAAATATCATTATCCCTACTTTATAGAATAGGAGATTGAGGTCCAAAATGTTGCATCTTTGATTCTTTTGATTTGTCAAAGACTGTATAGTTAGTTATTAAGTGATTAAGTAACAGATCTAGTATCTAAACCCAGATAATTTGTCCAATAGTCACTGAAAGACCAGTAGATGCCAGCAGAGCAATGTAGAGATACCACACCCAATAGGAAGCAGGGTTAGGGAGAGCAGTGCGATATTACCAGAAGCCATATGTGATCTTGTGTAAATTAGGTGATGTAAGGCCCTCCCATGTGTGTATCTGTTTGTCCTTCATCTATAATCCCTATGCATATCTCCTTTCCCCACTAATAGTGTGTGAATTTGGAAGTTTTTGTATTTACGGGAAAGTATATTTATGTGGGGGAGTTTTTAGTAGTAACTTTTCTAACTATGCTATTTCTTTTATTTTAAAATTTTTTTAGATATCATAATGTGATGAAACTTTATTTTTATTTAAGATTTTATTTTCTTCAATTACACATAAAAACAATTTTTAACATTCATTTTATAAAAAAAATTTTTGAGTTCCAATTTTTTTGCTATGTTCTCCCACTTATTTCCCTTCCCAATTGAGAAGGCAATATGCTATTTAAATGTCTTTACTTTCATCAACTTTTATTCTTTGACAGATTAGAGAAAAAACAACCAGGTCAGGCCTTGTATAATAACTCTTGTGAATTATTGTTGTGAGATGATGCAGACATACAGAATACCTTTTACTTGAGGTAATGACCCTAGGTAAGGTCCCACGTTTCACTTGGGGGTGCCCCAACTGCTATATTAACAGTACTTAAAATGAACATTAAAATTTAAGATGATCAAAAAATCCCATGAAATAATGTTTATTCTTACCTTTGGGGACATACTAAATCCAAGCCTCTGCTAAATCCTTGATTTGCTTCTATTCTTTTTAAGGACATTCTATGTTCTAGTAGCTGTCTTAGGCACTAGGGATAGAAATACAGAAACAAACAGTTCTGACTTTAAAAAAAACTAACATTTTATTAAATTTGGAATCTTCACCAATAATGAATTAATGTCCAGTTTATCTACATCCCCTCCAACATTCATCATTATCTTTTCCTGTCATCTTCAGCTCATCATTTCCTACACCACAACAATATTCTAACCTAAATATATTCTATCAATCAGAAAGATAGCAAAACTCCCCCCCACCCCAATTTTTCTTCATTCCTTTTATCTTTGGGTGCATAGGTTTTATTTATGCAAGAACATTTTAATTTAAAATAATTGAAATTATCAATTTTATACTTCAGCAACACTTGCATTATAATATAATTTAAGATGTGATACTGTTGAATGTTTCCTTAGGATCTTTTTCCTTTGGTTTCTTTGAAGTTCCTATTTTTTTCTCAGTAAGATAATTTTTAAGTAATTAAATTGGGGTGGCATTGAATAAATAAATTAGATAAAAATTGTTATTTAAAAATTATGTTGGCTTTACCTATCCATGAGTGATAATTATTACTTCAATAATTTTGTTCTGATTTTATTTGTATGAAAAGTATTTTATGTTTATGTTCTATTTAGTTCCTAAATCAGTTTTGGCAAGTATACTTTCAGGTATTTCATACTATTTAGTTATTTTAAATACCCTAAAACAATATTGAATAATATTGCTGACACATAGATATTCCTTGACTAAATCAATTTTTGCTTCAACTTTGTCCAAGATCATAATTATTTTATGACTTTTTATATAATAAATTCTACTTCAGCCCTTTACTCCACATGTTTGTGTGTATCTTTCATTTTTATAGCATTTCCTGAAAGCAGTATTTTGTTGAATTTAAATTTTTAATCTACTATTAGTTTCTGTTTTGTGGGTAAATTCATTCCATTCACATTCTAAGCTATAATTATGTGTTGTTTATTTTCTTCCTTTATATTTTTCCTCATTATTCTTCTCACCTTATTCCTAGTCCTTCTTAATCCTCTCTTCTACCTTGCCCTTCTATTCCTTAATTTACCCACCTCTCCAGGAGTCCCTCCATTATTCTCTCCCCACCACCATATCCCCTTGTCCTCTTTATGAATTTAGAAGACTTTTATGTATGTTATTCTTTCTTTAATCCATTATTGATGAGAGTAAAGTTCTAGTACTACTTGTTCTCTCCCCCAATAGCTTTTTTGTATCAATTTTTATGTCTCAATTGTATGAGATAATTATTTCTTTTTATTTCTCCCTAAATAGTTTATTTAAAATCACCCCATCATACAGAGCTCAGTCCAAGTCTTTCTAATTACCCAGATAATTATTGCAGTCATAAAAGAACTAATAATATTTTCACATATGAGAAGTAAACAATTTGACCTTATCGAGTCCTTTATAATTGCTTTATAATATGATCTGATAGTTCTCCTGGATGTTAAATGTAAAATTTCCCCTTAAGTTTGCTTTTTTTCAGCCACAGATACTTGAGAGTGTTTCACTTTATTAAATGTCCCTTTTTCATTCAGAATTATACTTAACTTTGCTGGGTAAGTTACCGTAGCTTCAGCTTTTTTGCTCTACGAAATATAGTATTCTATAGTCCTTCAACAAATAGCTGCTGGGTTGTTCCTTTTTATAGCTCCATGATTTTTAAGTTGCTTTTTTATTGTTGCTTTTGATATTTTCTCTTTACCCTGAGAGCTTTGAAACATGTCTATGATATTCCTGTAAGTTTTCCTCCTGGGACACCTTTCAGGTGGTAATTGGTGGATTTTTTTCTATGTCTGCATTGCCTCCTTGTTTTAGAATTTCGGGACAATTTTCCTTGGTAACTTCATGTAATATTGTGTCAAGATCCTTTATTTTAATCATAATTTTCAAGTAGTCCGATTATTTTTATGTAATTTCTCCTTGTTCTGTTCTTCAGATCAGTTGGTTTTTTTCTGATGAGATCTTAAAGTATCTTCTATTTTCATCCTTTTATTTCTTGAGAAATTTATTATTTCTTGCCATCTTAGAATATCATTAGCTTCCCATTGCCTAATTCTAGTTTTCAAGGAATTATTTTCTTCCTTAAGTTTTTGATTTTGTTTCAAGTTGATTGACTTTTCATAATTTTCTTGGGTTGCCCTTATTTTCTAATTTTTCTTTGATCTCTTTGATTTTTAAAGTCCTTTTTAAGTTCTTTCAAGAACTCTTTTTGTGCTTGATCATTTGACATTTCTTATTAAAAAAAATTTTTAGCTCCATTATCTTCTTCCGAATATGAACCCAAATGATTTTTATTCCCAGGTAAGTGTCTATGATTGGGTTCTTTATCCGTTACTTATTCATTTAAAAAATTATTTTGATTTTTTTCTAACACTTATTAGTGTAATCAAATTCTAGTTCCCAAGGTATGGGGGATGATATCCCCAAGACTCATATTCTTCTTTTGCTATTTTCTGAGATCGTATCCAGCAATCAACCTTAGACTCTCCTCTCCTCTCCTTGCATCCCATGTGCTAGTTTCTTCTCTATAGGCAAGTTGGGAATTTGTCTGGTTAGCACAGCTGTCTTTAGGATCTCCTAGCAGTGGAAGGTCCTTCAATCTTCTACTCGGCAATCAAACCTCAACACTGTTCTTAAGATGAAAGATTTCTAAAGCTGAGGCTGCCTTGAAATCTCAGCTGCCCCCAGGGCTTGTTGTTTGTTGATTCTAAGGAGTATGCCTGGAGGTGTTTGCAATTCACTCAGGTTGAGCCTCCATCCCTGAAGGTCAAGTCTTTCCTGGAGTCTTTTCAAGTTGATTTAGGACAACTGTTTTACCCTAATATCTGTTTATTTCTACTGCTCTGTATTCCCTCTGAGGTCATGTTCTGACTTTCTATTTTTTCTTGTGGAGGAAATTTGGAATTTTCTGACATATTCTGCCATCTTCTTAGAATCCTCTCCTAATAATAACAATTTAAAAACCATTATTTACTCATTTATTTTTAGTATTTTTAAAAAAGAAATTTGAGTTCCCAATTTTTGCCATTACTCTAGCCTCTCCTATGTTTACCGAGAAGACAAGCAATACAATATCAATTATACATGTGAAATCATATAAAACATATTTCCATATTTACAAAACGCAAGAAAAATAAAGTGAGAAAATTATACTTCAGTTAGCACTCAGAATTTATCAGCTCTGCTCTCTGGAGATGTATAGCATTTTTCACTCTGAGTCTTTGGAATTGTCTTAGATCATTGTATTGCTTAGAATAACTAGGTCTTCACAATTGATCATCAATACAATATTGCTGTTAACTGGGTATAGTTATCTCCCGGTTTTGTTCACTTCACTCTGCATCCATGCATTTGGGTTTTTCCAGGTTTTTCTGAAACCTCATCATTTCCTAAAGCATGCACACACAACACCTACACACCCACACACATTCTCTAACTATTTCATCACAATCATTTAATATAGAGGATGGACAGTTCCTATTCCCAAACTGATGGGCATCCCCTCAATCTTCAAAGCTTTAAAAGAGCTTCTATAAATTCTTTTTGTATATAGGAGTCCTTTTCCATTTTCTTTGATCTCTTTATGATACAGACCTAGTAGTAGTATTGTTGGGTCAGATGGTATGCAGAGTTTTATGACCCTTTGGGCAAAGTTCCAAATTGTTCTCCGGAATGATTGGATTAGTTCAAAATTCCACCAATAGTTCATACCTATTTTTCCACTTCCCTTCCCAGAATTTGTCATTTCTAATAGGTTTGAGGTGGTCCCATAGAGTTGTTTTAATTTACATTTCTCTAATCAATAGTGATTTAGAGCATTTTTTACAAAACTGTGGTTTTGATTTCTTTTTTTGAAAACTACCTATTCATATCCCTTGATCACTTATCAACCTTATTTTGTTTCTTAGAAATTTGTATTCCCTACATATTTGAGAAAGGCCTTTATCAAAGAAACTTAAGAAGATTTTTGATATTTATTCATTGTTGATGGTACCTTTTTTTAAAAAAAATATAGTTTCCCTGATTATCTCTTGTTAGATCTATTTTTGCTTTTTCATTGTTTGAGATTATGGTTGCTAACTCTGTTTTTTTTTCACTTCAGCTCAAGCAGAATTGATTCTGCTCAAGAACTAATTTTAACTCTGTGTGTGTGTGTGTGTGTGTGTGTGTGTGTGTTTACATTCCAAATGTCCAACTATATCTCATGTAATCGTCATACTGTTGGATTCTGGGTTCTAATCCATTCTGCTATCCATTTCCATTTTATGGGTGAGTTCATCTCATTCACTGTTATGATTACTGTGTATTTTCCTCATACTTTTCTTTATCCTTTTCTCTCTCTTTTTATCCTGTCCCTCTTCAAAAGTCTATTTTTCTTCTGGTATTGTCAGTTTCCCCCTTCATTATAAAAGTTCTTCCTATATCCCTTTTATGTGAGAAGATTTCCTTCATTCTACCCCTCTTTTTTTACACCTTGATTTTTTGAGGTCACCAACATCATTAACTTATACCCATGCTCTCTTTCCTTATAGACTCCTTTCAACTAATCTAATAATGCTTAAGTTCTTAGGAGTTAATATATGTTAGCTTCTCGTATGGGAATATAAATAGCTTAACTTTATTGAGTGCTTTATGATTTCTCTCTCATGTTTATCTTTTTATGCTCCTCTTAAATCTCCTGTTTTCAAATTTTCTAGTCTTTTCATTAGGAATTTGTCAGGTATACTTGGAAATCCTCTATTTAATTAAATGTTCACTCTCTCCCCTCCTCTTCCCCCTTCTCTCCTGCACTATTTCCTGGATCTTTTAGTTTTGCTGAGTAGGTTATTCTTTGTTGTGATACTAACTCCTTTTAACTTCTTTGCCTTTCACAATATCATATCCCAAGCCTTACACTCCTATAATCTGGAAGCTTCTAAACCTTGTGTAATACTATGGGTCCACAATTTTTGAATTGTTTTGTTTTGTTTTTTTGAGTCCTTTGCATATTTTCTTGTTGTGTCCTGCTTTCCAGAGCCCCCAAGTTGGGGTGACAAAACCTACTGTGCTTTCTAGAGCTCCACGATGGGGGTGATTAAAACATACTGTCCAAGTGGAGAAGTGATGAGGTGAGACTCTCAAGGATGGTGGAAATATGGAGTCCATTTATTCCAAGTTTTTTTTATCCCATATACCTTTATGTCCTTATATAACCAAAACAACACTGAGCATGTGCTAAGTATATACTGTGTACATGGAACCACATAAACAATTTGCTATTGTATGTAGTTTGCCACCTGGTATTATTCTTCCACCTGGTATCACTTTGCTTTAATCATAACACAAGTTGTCACTACCCCTTGACTTCTCAAGAAAGCCGAGAGCCCTTAGGGGAGATGGGGAGCCAAACCACACACTGTCAGCAGGTTCCCTCTGGGCTGAAGGGTCTTATACCTCACCCAGAGTTCCCCTGCTGTCTGTGACCCTCTACATTTTCTCCTTGCTCTGGGAGTTCTGAAATTTGGTTGAAATAATCCTGGGTGTTTTCATTTTAGGTTCTTTATCAGAAAATGATTTGTGGATTCTTTCAATTTCTGTTTTACCCTCTGGATCTAAGGTATTGGAACAGTTTTCCTTGATAATTTCTTAAATTATGACTAGGTGTTTTTTTTAAATAATGTTTTTTTTTTAATTTTAAAAATACATGCAAAGGAAGTTTTCAACATTTATCTTTGAAAAAACTTCAAATGTTTTTTCCCTCTCCCTAACAACACTCCCCTAAATAGCAAGTAATCCAATATAGGTTAAACATGTGCAATTAAAAAAAAAAACATATCTCCACATTTATGCTACACAAGAAAAATCAGATCAAAAAGAAAAAAAATTGAGAAAGAAAAATTAAGCAAGCAAACAACAACAATAGTATTTCCACCTATGTTGTAATCTACACTCAGTCCCCATAGTCCTCTCTCTGGATGCAGATGCCTCTCTCCATCACTAGTTTATAAGAATTGGTCTGAATCACCTCATTGTTGAAAAAAGCCATGTCTATTACAGTTGATCATTGTATGATCTTCTTGGTGCTATGTACAATGTTTTCCTGGTTCTGCTTACTTCACTCAGCATCAGTTCATGAAAATTTCTCCAGCCCTCTCTGAAATCATTCTGCTGGTCATTTCTTATAGAACAATAATATTCCATAATATTCACATACCACAGTTTATTCAGCCATTCCCCAACTGATGGGAATCCACATAGTTTCCAGCTTCTGGCCACTACAAAAAGGGCTGCCACAAACATTTTTTGCAAACGTAAGTCCTTTCCCCTTGTTAAGAATCTCTTTGGGATATAAGCCCACTAGTAGCACTGCTGGATCAAAGGGTTTGCATAGTTTGATAACTCTTTGAGCATAGTTCCAAATTGCTCTCCAGAATGGTTGGATCAGTTCACAACTTCACCAACAAAGTATTGTCCCAGTGTTCCCACTTCTTCTATTCTAAGGATATTTTTAGATCTAAACGCTATGATGATCCTTAGGGATTATACGTAAGGAGTCTGTAATTCCATAATTTATATACTAAAAACAGGGAATCTCCTTTCTTAGGAGATGTGTGCCAGAAAAGGGCATGGTGTACCTAAGCAGGGTCTTAGAAATGATAGAATATTGCAGCTGAAGAAATCTCAGAGATCTAGTCCAGTGGTTTTCAGAGGGTAATTTGTGAATGGGGAGATCTTGGAGACCATTTTGGGAGGTCTATGAGGTCAAAACTATTTTTGTAACAATAATAATGTCATTTATCTTTTAAAATACTCTAACTATGTATTTAGGTGAGACCTGATTTTCTCCAAATATTTCAATCAAAATATCACAACTGCTTGAATGTAGAAATAGTAGAATTCAGCTGTCTTTTATTAAGCTAGATATTAAAAGATTTTCAAAAATACAAAATGATATATTGCATTAAATACAGTTCACAAATTTACAAATTTGTATAAAAGAGTGGAGAAAGTGTGGCCAACTTAATTAAAGCCAAAGTAAGAAAGTCTTTACTCTATTTCTTTTGTAGATGACATCAATCTGATCCTTCAAGGAAGCTGGCTCAGAGACATGATCATGTGATTATGATTGCTTGACAAAGGGGTGTAGCCTTTATGTGAATTGTTATTCTTCATAAATTTTATCATCTGGGAAATACATCTATCTATCTCAACTGGATCTCTTTCCAAGGAGAGCAAGAAACGAGAGGAAAACTAGAGAAGCAAATGTCCTGAGGATTGAGAGAAACTCGAAGTATAAAGAATTGAGCTTGTCCTCAAAACAGGTGTGTGACCATCTATGTGACTTGTTCTTTTGATAAAAGTGGGAAGACTTGAGGTCAAGATTTTACAGGGATGGAGGGGGGAAAAGGAAGGCTGAGAGCAATCAACAAAGACTTTGTATGATGGTAATGATGATGGTGGTAGTGATGATGTAAACTCAAGATGGTGGTTCAGGTAACTCCCTGAGAACTTAACCAGTTGGCCAATCAGACCAACCTTAGAAAACATCTGAGTTTTCTGTGCTTTCAGTTTCACACATTCATAGGATAGCCTTGATAGGTTTAATTTTCTAATACTTTTCTCTTTCTAGTCTGGCAAGGGTGCTTGATTTTTAGATACAGAAAATACAATGTGGAACTAATCAAATGTTTTCCACAAGATCAAGATTGTTACCTTAATCCTGAAGGAATTTTCCTTGTGGTGAGTGGGTATAAAAGCCTAACATTTACGTGTGGAAGGGGAATTTCGATGTTATCCAGACCAGTCCCTTCATTTTACAGAAGAGGAAACTGAACCCAAGAAAAGGGGAGTTGACTTGTTTAAAATCACAAAAGTAGCAGAGGTAGCAAGATTCTGAATTTTTGGTATTCTTCTGGATGACCTGGTTAATAGAGTAGCACAGTCAGGGTTGCCAATTCCCCAGAAAATGCCTATTGAAAATAATAGCTCACTGTTATTATTGACTGCTTGGCTGACTGCTAGCTTTGTCTTGTGCTCTCTTAAGCCATTGTCCTCTACAATTTACAAAAGGCTTTATTCATGTGAGAAGGTAGTATAAATATTTTTTTATTTTATTTATGAGGAAAATAGAATCTCAGTGAGATTGTCCAAGGTCATATAGTTAGTACATGCCAGAATCAAAATTCAAACCCAGGTCTTATTACTCTAAGTCCATTATGATTTCTATAACATAATGCCTTACAACTTGGGTTTTTGCCTAAGATTATAGGCCACTTTTCGCCCCCCCCCCCATATCTTCTATACACATACCTCCCTCACTCAGTGAGATATTAAATACAATGCAGTGCCAATTCTGAGGCAGTGACTAGCCATACAAGTCATCGCGCCCAGCTCATTGCTTGTATAGTTGTATATCACTTTTCTATTATTGTCAGAATTTTAGCTGTATTGGAGAGTAGGGAGAGTGCTTTGGGACTTCCCATAGGACCTCAATTTATGCCTTGGTCATATTGAATGCCCTATAAATATTTGTTAATTGACTTCCATTACATGAAGGCACACTAGTTCCATTAGTTTAGGCTCCATAGTTTTTGATCATTTATGCATTATCAGAATAAGAATCACAGGATCTTAGGATTTATCTTTGAAAGGGATGTTAGAGTCCTCACGCCCTCATTTTACAATTAGAAAATTGAGGTCCAAGATCAGTGAATATTTCTCAAATATTTGATAAGGGTGAGGCTGCCTGAATTTGTTATGATGTCACTCACAACGGCAAATCTGGCAAGGTTTTAGACTAGTGCAAGGTGCAGTAGTGCCGCCTATTTATCACAGAATTGCAGAAATGAATTGGATCTTAAAGGTGACATAGGCAAAGAATGCAGTTACAAAAAAGCTCAAAGGATGCCTCATCTACAGTCTTCAGATTGCTAGCCCAGGATTCTTTTTCCCATTGCTACTCTACTTCCTAGACCAGGGGTCCCTAAGTACTTCTGTCCCAACTGAAAACTGGAGGAAGACTAATGTCCACCTCTAATCATTGTGCTCTCCTGGGTGGCAGAACCAGCAAAACATGTGAGTGCTATGAAAATCTATTTAAAGCTCCCTCTGGATGATCTCTCTTAATTTGCCTCTGACTATTTGACATTATGATAAATATGATTGAGTATGATGATGAAATAAAAACTATCTTTCAACACCATGAGATCAGAGGAAACTATTGCCAGACTTCTCCAATAATGGATAAGTTTTCCCAGGAGAGAGAACCCCTTTCTCTCTTTTATAACCTTTAACTTTTCAGTGAATGACAATTAATTCATATGTCCTCTGTATTTCTTTTTTTTTCCCCTGGGGGATAGCAGTGGTAAGGAGTAGGTTTATTTAGGATTAAGTCATAAGACAAATTAATGGAAGAGTAACAAGGCAGACTGTTTCTAGTTGTCTCTGGGCATTAATTATGTTATGTTACTGTTTTGAGTAAATGAATAACGGTCTAGAAATATTTAGTATTTAGAGAATACTAAAACATTGTATCACCCACTGGTTAGCAATGGAGGAGACGGTTCTTATATAAGAATAGTAAAATAGAGGAAGTTTTCTGGTCTCCAGTCTTATCAAACATCTCCAGTCAATTCAATAATTTAAACATTTAAAAATAGTTCTAGAGGAGGCAGAGCCAAAATGGTGGAGTAAAGGCAGGAACTTGGCCAATCTCTCCCCCAAACTGCTCCAAATTCCTTTAAATAATGACTCTAAACAAATTTTAGAGCATCAGAACACCCCAAAGGTAGAGTAGAACATTTTTCAGCTGAAGGCAACTTAGAAGTTCAGCATAAAAGGTCTGTGACTCTTAGGGCTGGACACATGGCACAGCCTGACTCCAACTCCTGTTCAGCCCAGGCCTGACCTCTAAATCAGCAGGACTACTGGTGACTTCCAGACCTCTCAGCCCAGAAACACAAAAGAAGACCTAGAAAGTCAGCAAAAAAGGTCTTTGGAACTAGAGCCCTATATGCAATCCCAGCATAGGCCTAGACCCAGACCCAGCCCAGATCCTAGCATCAGCAAAGTGGGACCTTTGAATCAGCAGTAGTGCTGGAGGCTGCTGGACCTCTTAGCCCAGGGACATCAGGGAGAACTCAGTGGAGAGGGTCTTGATTTATGGCAATGGGGTGAGGATCTGGTGTGCAGTCCCAGCACATCCCTGGCCAGTGGAATCCAAGCCCCATCCAGCACAATAGATCTTACAGCTACAATGGAGCTGGGACATATCTAACAACTCCAAGCCAGAAAAGAGTGCTTGTGGTCAGTTTCCTAGAAGGATTTCTGAAAACAGCTGCACAAAACCCAGAAGCTTGGGTCAGTGCACCCTCTACCCTGGAAACAGAGCCCTACTTTAACAAAGAATTAAAAGCCGAATAATAAGCTAGGAAAATGAGCAGAAACAAAAAAGTTTCTGACTTTGAAAGTTGTCATAGTGACAAGGTGGATCAAAACATACACTCAGAAAATGATAACAAAGTTGAAACTCCTATATCCAAAGCCTCTGAGAAAAATAAGAATTGGGCTCAGGCCATGGAAGAGCTCAAAAGGGGCTTTGAAAATCAAGAAACCGAGATAGAGGAAAAATTAGGGAAAGACTTGAGGAAATACAAAAAAACTAAAGAGGAGAAGAATGCTTTAAAAAACAAAATTGGCCATTTGGGAAAGGAGACAAAGCTCACTCAGGAAAATAGTTCCTTAAAAAGTAGAATTGGGCAAATGGAACCTAATGACTTTATAAGAAATCAAGATATAATAAAGCAAAATTTAAAAAATGAAAAAATAGAAAAAAATGTGAACTATCTCTTTGGAAAAACACCTGGAAAATAGATCTAGGAGAGTTAATTTTAAAATTATTGGTTTCCCTGAAAGCCATGATCAAAAAAAGATTCTGGATATCATCTTTCAAGAAATCAAGAAAAACAAACTGTCCTGATATTTTAGAACCAGAGGGTAAACTAGACAAAAAAATCCACTGATCACTTCCTGAAAGAGATCCCCAAATAAAAACTCCCAGTAACATCATATCAAATTCCACAACTCTCTGTAAAGGAGAAAATATTACAAGCGTGCAAAAAGAAACAATGTTAAGTATAGTGGAACCACGATCAGGATAATATAAGATTTAGCAGCCTCTACATTAAAGGACTGGAGGGCTTGGAAGATGATATTTCAGAGAGCAGTGGAGCTAGAATTGCAAACAAGAATCACCTATCCAGCAAAACTGAATATAATCCTTCAGAGGAAAAGGTGGTCATTTGATGAAACAGAGGATTTTCAAGTATTTGTGATGAAAAGACTAGAGCTGAATGGAAAATAGGATTTTCAAATACAGGATTCTGGAGAAGCCTAAGGAGGTAATCAAGAAAGTGATATCAGAAGAGACTTAATAAGGTTTGTCTGTTTATATTCCTACATGGGAGGATGATACTTGTAGCTCTTTAGAACATTCTCATTATTATGGCAGTTAGAAAGAATATATATAGACAGAGGGCATGGGTGTGAGTTGAATATGAAGGGATATTAGGAGAGGGAACAGTCAGTAGCAAAATATTTTTGAGGAGGGACAGGTGAAAGGAGAGAGAGAATAAATGGGATGAAATACAATTAGCAATTTAATTGTAAATTTTTTTTTTGAAGCACATTTCTCTGCTGGAATATTATTGTTCTCTGGAAAATGATAAGCAGCACTTTCTCAGGAAAAAAATACTGGAAAGTCCTCCATGAACAAAGTGAAATATACTATGCAAAGTAATAGCAATGTTCTGGGATGACCAACTATAAATGACTTTGTTATTCTCAGTAGTACAATTATCCATACCTACTCTGAAGGACTTATGATAAAAATCCTATCCATATCCAGAGAAGGAACTGGTCGAGTCTGTATATAGATTGAAGCATTCTCTATTATTCTCGCTATTTCTCTCTTTATTTTTAACTTAATTTTTCTTGAAGGTCTTTATTTTCATTAGGGTGGGAGATCTATGCTCTCGTTCACAACTTGAATTTTATGGAAATGTTTTGCGTAACTTCACATGTAGTTTCTTAATTGTGAATGGGGATAAGCAAGTAAACCTAGAACTCAAAAATCTTGAAAACAAATGTAAAAAAAACCTGTATTGAATGTAACTGGGGAAAATCTAAAATAAATAAAATTAATTTAAATAGAGTTCTATTATTTCCTTTTGTTTTTATACTGTACTTGAAGGACCAATTCATCATTGTGCCAACAGTGTATAGGCCCCAAGAGATGTTGTGCTTGAGTTAGAAATGACTCATTTGTCACCAAATCTAGTGATTTTTAAACTCTACCCTTTAACTATCTTTCTTCAATTGAATTTTGGTTAAAACAACACAAAAGTGGGGCAGCTAGATGGTGCAGTGGATAGAGCACCAGCCCTGAAGTCAGGAAGACCTGAGTTTATATCTGACCACACACACTTAATACTTCTTAGCTGTGTGACCTTGGGCAAGTCACTTAACCCCAATTGTCTCAGCAAAAACAAACACAAAAACATCAAAAAATTATACATGGGCAATAATTACAGTGATTGTGTCTGATGTTTCCCATCTTTCACATTCATAGTCTCCACCTTAATAATGAGAGGAAGAAAGTATTTTTTCCCCTTTTAGTTATAATTGTTTAATATAATTTATGATAATTCAATGGCTTTTAATATTTTTATTATCTTCATTACTATAGTCATTGTACATATATTCTTGCTTTTGTTTTCTCTCCATCACTTTATGTGAGTCTTCTTATATTTTTCTGAATTCCTTGCATTTATTTGTTTGTTCATCTGTTTATTAATTAATTTATTTATTTTAAAATACAGCAGGATGTTAGGGTGGAACAGTGCTAGAATTCAAGCTAGAAATGCTTGATTTCCAACCTGATTCAGATGGTTACTGGTATGACCTTAGCTAACTCACTTAACCTCTGTCTGCCTCACTTGCCTCATCTGTAAAAGGTTGTGTTATTTGCATTAGCAAAAAACTGAAAATAAAGGGAATGAATGAACAAATTGTGGTATGTAAATGAAATAGAATATTAATGTGTTGTCATAATAATAACTACTACTTATTGCTTTAAGATTTGCAAAGCTATTTACATATATTATCTCATTTGATCTTATTATGAGAAAGATTGTGCTAGGTTGTGGGATTACAAAGACAGAAAACAAAATATATAATAATCATCCTGAAGAAACTAAAGGAGAGAATGGTTGATGATGTAGAAGGAATATGTGGTATAGAAAAAGAAGCTGAGAGAGTTCCTGAGAGATTAATATATCAACAAACTGTTAAAATGCTCACTGTGTTCAATAAAATGCTCTAAGATTCTTCCAAAGGACACATAATGCTATCTACATCCAGAGAAAGAACTATAGAGTCTTGCCACAGATGGAAGCATACTATTTTCACTTTTTTGTTGTTTTCTTCTCATGGTTTTCCCTTTTTTATGATTCTTCTTTTACAACATGATTAATGTAGAGAATATTTAATGTGATTGTACTTCTATAGTCTATATCAGATTGCTTGCCAACTTGGGGTGGGGGGAGGAGACACAGAGAGGGAGAAAATTATGGAAATAAAAATCTTATAGAAGTAAATGTTGAAAACGAACTCCCTCCTTTTTAAAACATAAAACCTAAAGACTGGAATCTTTAGGTTTATCAAACACTAAATTACTATAATCATTGACTTTTGTGTCTTATGAACCTAACCCATTTTACTGATCAATTACTCTATTTCTTAGCCAGTGCCAAATCGTTTTGATGACCCATTGCTTTACAATATAGTATTAGGACTGGTATAGCTAGGCCAGTTTAGTTTGCATCTTTTTCATTAATTCCCTTGAAATTCTTGATCTTTTGAAAAAAATATTTAAAGAATGGTTTTAAAAAAGATAATTAGGGAGGAAAATGAGACCATAATAGGGATATTAGACTAGAACAGGCAGAAAAGGTTCTGGAGAGTGTGGTGGGGAATAAAGAATGGATTTAAGATTAAAGGAAAGAGATAATAGCTCATAGGAACATAGTTAATTGGCTAGTAGATTCACAGCAGCAATGTATGTTAAAGGCTAAACAAGGCCAATCTCTTCATTTTTATAGATAAGGAAATTGAGACAGATGTGAGGTAACTGGCAATGTCATAGAGCTTGCAAGTGATAGGCTGGAAATAGAACTAAAGGTTTCTTATTTCAAATCCAATTTCCTATCTACTACATCAGACTTCCTCTAAAAGATGAAAGATGGAAGGACCTGGGAGCAATTATGATCAAAGAATAAAATATCTGAATTCATGAAATCATTGATTTTGAGCTAGAAGGGACTTTTGATGCCATTGTGTACCACCCATTCATTTAATATAAGTGTTTTAATTTTCTTTGTATTCTCAGACTTGAACAGTATCTGGCACATAATAGTATTGGTTGACTGATAAGGGAACTTAAGTCCCATAGAGGTTCAGTGATATTCTAAAATCATACAGGTAGTAGGAGTCAAGCTATGGTTTAAAGAGATGGAGGTAGCTGAGCTAGAGTGAATATGTAAGTTATAGGTATTGATGTTGATGGATTGAGATGTTCGAACATTATGCATATTGAAATTTCCAAATGTCAAGACAAAAACTAGGGTATAAACTGGTAAGTGCATGATTTCAATATATAAATGTAATGGTGGAAGTTCCTTCCAACTCTAAAATTCTATGATTAAAATAAATTTGAGGAATTCAGACAAATGTGAGAAGTTTTCTGTGAATTGGTATAGTGGGGAGAAAAAGTAGAACTATGAGAACAATACACAAAATGACTACAATAAAATAAATTCAAATAGCACTAAAAAGTAACTCTCGGGGGAGAATAGACTTGTGATACATTTTGAAATTCAATCTTCATTATCAATTTTTATCCATCACTTTCTTAAAGGCGGACAATCAATAAAAATAGAAAATCAAGCTATGATTTGTTGCATTTGGCATTTTCTGAGGGTAAGTGCTCACACTGAAAATTTAACAGTTTGAGTTGGCTCTACAATATTTCTAGGTATAGAGGCAAAATATAAACCTGGACTGAACTCTCAGAGAATGGAGGGCAAGTTATCTGGAATTTGGTAAATTAGGATGTAATAATGATCTAGACTCAGGTATAGATACTGTTCTGTACCTTCATGATTTCTAACCCTTCCAACTGTCAAAGTTTGCTTTTAGGAAAATAGTTCCTCGCAGTTTATTTATTACAAGGGTATGTTGGACTACATACTCTCTAACTTTTCCTTGTAAATAATAAATGACAAGGTGTATCATATAGGAGACAATACTTTAGGTTTGGAGTCTAAGATATGAATTCAAGTGCCAATTCCTGTGTAATCTATGTAAGTGACAACCTCACAATCTAATATTTTTCATTTGTAGAATGAAAAATGAGAATAGTAACTCTTCTATTACTCTTCTTCTACTTCATGGATTTCTTGTGAAAAATAAAGTGTTTTGTAAACCCTATAGAATTCTTTCAATGTGTATGCCTAAAACTTACTTAAATGTCCAAAACTCATTATTTTTCTTTTCTTTTCTTTTCTTTTCTTTTTTTTTTAATTTCAAGAGATTCATTGATGGCTTTTGTTCATTACCCAAATGATTTCCCAGAATATGGCCTCTGTCAGTAAAACTTCCCTTGTAACAAAGAAAAATATTTTCACAAAATTAAGCAAGTTGGACAGTATTTTATACCCATAATTCCCCACTCTTCTTTGACAAATGATATCAGTAGTCGTCAAAAGCTAAACTAGTAATTACATTTAAAATAAATTTAGCTACCTTTTAGTGCTATTTGAATTTACTTGATTGTAGCCATTTTGTTTATTGTTCTTAAGATTCTACCTTTTTCCCACTGTGCCAATTAATTCATAGCAAACTTCTCATGTTTCTCTGAATTCCTCATGTTTATTGTTAGTCATAGAATTTTAGAGTTAGAAGGCACCTCAGTGACCACATCAGTGCATTTATATATTAAAATTTGTTGTCATTCCCCAGTCAATGGGCATTTTCTTCCTGCCCCAAAGAGTTCACCTATGAATAGATATATTTAGAGCCTTTCTTTGGTCTTTGACCTTGGAATCATAGTTCAAGCAGTGGGATCCTAAAGTATGAACAGTTTGTGACTTTATAATATAATTTTGAATTCTCTTCTTTTTATAAAGAATTTCTTTGTTTCTTCTTTTGATTGTTCTTAACAAACATTGACAAATTTGAGTGTTTCTATAAACAAATACTAGGAAAGAATCATATGTGAAACCCTGCATCTCCATAATATAAAACTTGCCTTTCTTTGAAAAATTAGGGCAATTAAATGGAGTTTACATAGAAGACATGGATATGAGCCTGTTATGTTGTAATGATTTCCCCAAAAATGAAGGGTTGAGAAAGAGGAATGCACTGGGAGAAGAGAAAAGAGAGAGGTGTAATGGGGACTTTTTATTAATGAATGAATGAATGAATGAATTAATTTATTTATTTATTTACATAAAAGAGGTATCTAAGGAAAAAATTTTACAGTGGAAAGGAATAAATGGGAGAGATAGAAAGCACTGCTTTTACCTTACTCTTATTGGAATTGGTTCCAAGGAAAAATATATGTAAACTTCAATTGTATATAGAAATTTAATTTACCCAATAGGGAAATAGGAGAAGAAAGGAAGAGGAGAAAGGGGAAGAAGATGATAAAAGGGAAGACAAATTAAGGGCAACAGTGGTTAGAAGCAAAATAGATTTTTTTGAGGAGAAGATAAAAGATGAGAGAAAAAGCAACAGAAGAAAATGATGGAGGGAAATATTCACTTAGTCATTATAATTGTGAGTGGGAATGGGACGAACTCACCCATACAAAAGAAGCAGTATGGATTAGAAATCAGAATTCAATAATAAGTTGTTTAGAAGAGATATACTTGAAACAGAAAGATACACACAGAGTTAAAATAAAGGACTGGAGCAGAATCTAATATGCTTCAGTTGAACTTAAATAAGGCAGGGGTAACTTATTATTTCAGAGACAAAACAAAAGCAAAAACCAGACTTAATTAAAAGGGATAATCAGGGAGACTGCTTTGTGGTTGTTCTTTGTTCTGGAAGAGGACCAAAATGACATCAGCATGCTGGTGTCAAAGAACAGACTGTCCAGCTGTGGCCAATCAGCCATATATGTGGACTCATTTGAGCTGAAATGCTTTATTGCAGGTCACACACAAATAGCCTATATGAACATTTGGAGTGGAGATGTTTCTGAATTTGTGCATGGAACATTCCTTTTGAGCTATTGCAATTTTGCTTTCCTCCTAGAACAGAGTGCCTTTTTTGATGTAGACATACCATGCTGGATGGTCTTGTGCCAGTGTCTCCTGTGTCATGCAATCAATTCCAAAATTCTTCAAAGAGACTTTGAGAGTGCCCTTGTGTTGCTTCCTCTGGCTACCAGCTCATGAGCTTTTTCCTTTGTGTGAGTTCTCTGTAAAATAAAATTTAAGCAACACATGTTTGGCATTCAAATAACATGACCAACCCATCAGAATTATGCTCTCTGCAGTAGAGTTTGAATTCTTGGCAGCGTAGATCAAGAAAGGTCCTCAGTGTCTAATACCTCATCTTGCCAAGTGATCTTCAGAACCTTCCTAGGACAATTCAAATGGAAGTGATTCAGTCTCCTGGCATGGTGCTGGTATATTGTCCAGATTTCAGAGACTTTTAACAATGAGGTCAATACGATGGGTCACTGGTTTTCATTTATCAGCCTTGTTTCACTCAGGGCTGCTATTTGGATGTGATACCTGCAGAGTTCTCTCACAACAAAAGCTGTTCATCTTTCAGGTCTGCTAGATTTCTTATTGTTCATAAGCAGGCACATATTTCATGTGCACATAGAATCAATCTTTGCAGAGGATTTTGTAAATGTGTGTGTGTGTGTGTGTGTGTGTGTGTGTGTGTGTGTGTGTGTGTTTTGACTATAGGGTGAGATCCCCATCTGCCATCAGAAGCAGGCCAGGGTTGAGTGAGGCAGACACTTTTTAGGACACCTTTTGTAGCCCCTTTTCATACCAGAAGGTGAACAATATGGTCCTTGAAAGACAGCACATATACTCAGGAGATTACCAAATCCCACTGCTGCTTCCATTGAGATCCTTTGGCTTGGATTACATGTGCACAAGGTTCTGACTATAGCTCCTAATGCATCTATACATGCTGCTTCAACATCACTCCCCCTAACTACAGGACTTTGAAATAGATAGAATGGCAAAATCTTATGGATGATGTATTTTACTTCTCACATAAATTGGCTTTAAGTGGGGCTGAGTTATGTGAAGTCATTGATCTCATTCTGTTTTCCACAGTCATCAAAATCTAGTGGCAAGACAAAGCCAAGATGACTAGTGATGATTCAGGATGCAGAGGGTGACCTTGACTTTTCTGAGGTCTAACCAATCTCTGTGCACTTTATAAGGCCTGATTCAGCTACCTTCATGGCTGTTGGGACAAATTATCCTTATCTACCCGTTCTGCTAGAGGGATTTCTTCACATGTTAGATACTCCCCTAAGTCACTAATGGTTTTGAGATCTCTTAGTAACCCTCAACGTGGTTGCCATTTCGTGAAATTATTTACTGGGGTATGGCACGCTACAACCTCTTGAATCCACAGGTGAGATTTAATTGGATCTGATGGATACTGGAGGAAGAAAGTAGACCTCAAACAGGCTTGACAGTCATTACATCAGAGGTACTAGACTTCCCTGAACATATTCTTTATCTTAGTAGGGAAATCACATTTTGCTAAAAGGTACCTAACACATTTCTCTGATAAAAACCTCATTTCTCAAATATATACTGAGTATAGAATTGAGCTAAATGTATAAAAAATATATCATTTCCCAATTGGTAAATGGTCAAAGGATATAAACAAGCAGCTTTCAGAAGAAGAAATTAAAGCAATCTATAGTCAAACAAAAAAAGCTCCAAATCATTATTGATTAGACAAAGGCAAATTAAAACAGCTTGGAGGAACTATCTTATAACCATCAGAAATGATGAGGTTAGGAGGGAATGAGGGAAAAATAAATTGTTGATGAAAG